>NC_057798.1:303539764-303544784 GCF_018294505.1 Triticum aestivum | reverse complement strand
GTAATACCTTGCTCTTCTGGCTAATTTTAGCCATCTTGATTTGTGCTTGAATCCTTCAAAGGAGTCGATCCATCTTGCTTGAGTTGATCACGACGTTGTGATCTTTTCCTCATGCATGTGCATAGTCTGGGCTACGGACCTAGGGTTCGTTGCACCGACAGAAGCCCTCGGGCCTAGCACGATCGCTCCACTAGGCATCGTCGGGGTAGTCCCTAATTAGTGAATAGGCAAGAGGGCTGAAGTGTCTTTGTCCCTTGAGATCTTCTTTGCTTCTTCGTTATCTTGAGACTGGGCCAGCTCCAATGGTGGTGGCACCATTCTTGTAATGGCCCGTGAATGACTTTAACGCACGAGCGGGTAACTACCAATTCACTATTCCCACCATGCCCTTATCCTCAGCCACGTACGCCACATGCATCGAGAAGGGTAGGTAACAGAGGCGCATGGTGTGGAGGGGATTCAAGGTGGGGCCTCGGTCTTCTGGGATTAGTGGAGGAGGACGGTGTTTACTCGTTAGGGAATCTGCCCCCATCCCATAGCTCGCCTATAAAAGGAGGAGCCGGGGAGGAGTGGAGGCATTCATCCACATCCCTCTCCTTCTCCATTTTGCTTCCTCTTGAGTATGCTGGATGGGAGAGCCCGGGACCGGGCCCCGGGCCCAAGCTAGGAGCCGATGATGTGAAGCAATGGTGTTGGTGCTTGGGGAGTGTGTCTGGTCAAGGTCCAAGGCGAAGGGCTTGGGATCATTAGAAATCCTAGTACTGCCCCTCTCCTTGGAACCTGGGTTGATGTTGAGGAGGAGGGCGCATTCCTTCCTGTCAAGGTGGGGTATAGTGCACCCCGGATGCTTTGGCCATCTTGGCCG
This sequence comes from Triticum aestivum, assembly GCF_018294505.1. Classification (NCBI taxonomy): domain Eukaryota; kingdom Viridiplantae; phylum Streptophyta; class Magnoliopsida; order Poales; family Poaceae; genus Triticum; species Triticum aestivum. Next base: position 303,543,919 of record NC_057798.1, on the reverse strand, counting down.
CACATCGTCTCTTCGGGAGGAGTGCCTGACTAATAGGCTGTCGTTTCCCCAGAGAGGTGTTCATGAAGATGAGGGCAAGGAAGATGGAGAACGCGGGAGGCAGGGCGTTAGGTCATACTACGATCTCACCGACGCGTTCGTCACATACTGGAGACCTGCCGCCTTGTCTTTCCGTTCTTCCTCTCCCCTTCCCAGCACCGTAATCACCAGCCTCCTGGTTGCCAAGGAGGGGGCTGCTCTCTTGGTGCCTTCGCCTCCTCCAGCAGTCTGCCAACTAAGATTTGGTGGATGAGTCCACTGTCGCTCGAGCTGGGGCTTCTTGTTGGTCCTGGAGGTGGTGACCAGGGCGCCACTGAGCTACTCCTTCTGCCTCACCACTCTCGATCTTGTCAGGCTGCGTCTGGCAGGCCATGACGGGATCGGGATGGACTCCTGCTTGGGTGCTGCTCCTACCTCCTTCCCTTCCCATCGCACTACATGGGGTGAGAGGAACATGGAGAGGAGTTTACGGGGCACTTATCTTTTTTCAATCTTAAATCTGTAGGCATTTGCCAAATTTTAGTTCAAATAATGTAATCCCTTGAATCCATGTTTGTGTTCTATAAGGTTTGTACTTATTTGAAGCATATTAATTAAAAATATAAACCTATTTGGGGACTCGTGCATGTATATGTCCATGCAGAGTTGGAATGTCCATACAGAGTCTATCCTGCCGGTACCCTCTATTTGGCTGCCGGGAAGCTATGTTTGCCGGGCACAAATCCTAATGACGGACCAGACCCCGCCAACCTTTCTTTATCAAAGGCCACTATGACCATCCTGACCGAAGCAACGTTCGAGTCAAAGGATGGGAACACCTAAGTTTCAAAAAGTGGCGAGGTTTTCCTATGCACAAGTTTAGTTTTACAGAACACGAATGGATAACAGATAGAACTTATCTGTTTGGCCTGCCAGAGGCTATAGCGGTGGCTTCTGTACTCATCTCCTCTTGGGGACAGAATCCACGGTAGGATCCTGTAGATTATGCAGATGAAAATGATGCCAGATGCAACCTAATATATATGAGGATGCAATGCTCATGATATGCTTATGCATGCATGGAACTTGTCGGGACCCCCCAGTGCTTCATTTATTTCTGTGTTGCTTAGGGTCTGCACCTGGCTTTGTACAAGGGGTTACATGCAATTGAGGTAAGGCCTGTACAAAAGAGTGGTTGTTGCGCTAGGACCGACAGCCGCGCCTTATGGGTAGAACTTGTGGAGATGCTCAATATTCCATGAGTTTTGCAATTTAATGCCATCTTCGGTCTTGAGACGGACTACGCCAGGTCTGGTGACTCGTACTACCCAGTAAGGGCCTTCCCTCTTTGGAGTCAACTTCTTTGCACCCTTGGCAGACTGAACACGCCTAAGGACAAGGTCGCCTTCCTAAAAACACCGTGCATGAACCCTGCAGCTATGATAGCGATGCATGGATTGCTCATAGCGTGTAGCACGCGTAGCAACCTGGAGACGGTTCTCCTCGAGTAGCACAACATCATCACACCGGTGCTGATCTTGCGCTACTTCATCGTAGGAAAGCACTAGAGGGGACCTGAAAATGAGTTTTGTGGGGATAATTGCTTCTGCCCCCTAGACTAGGGAGAAGGGAGTCTGCCCGCTAGCTCGATTTGGTGTCATTCCGAGGGACCAAAGAACCACTGGCAGCTCATCGATCCATCGCCTGCCGCACTTCTATAGCTTATCAAAGGCTCTTGTCTTGAGTCCGCGTAGCACTTCAGCATTCGCCCTCTCAGCCTGTCCATTGCTTCTGGGATGTGCAACAGAGGCAAATGAGACCTTGCTTCCGAGGGCATGAACATATTGCATGAAGGCGCAACTCGTGAATTGGGTGCCCTTGTTAGTGATGATCTAGGTAGGAACCCCGAAGTGGCACACCAAATCTTTCAAGAACTTGATAGTTGGCTGAGCAGTCACCTTTCTCATAGCAGCTACTTCCGACCACTTTGTAAACTTGTCGATTGCAGCGAACAAGAATTCAAAGCCCCTGGCAGCTCGGGTGAAAGGACCAAGGATATTGAGCCCCCAGACCCAAAACGGCCATGACAAAGGGATTGTGTGAAGAGCTTGTGCAGGCAGATGGATGTTCTCGGAATGGAACTGGCAGGCTTCATACTTGGTGACTAGCTCGACTGCATCTTGGAGGGCTATGGGCCAATAGAATCCTTGCCGGAATGCTTTCCCATCTAACGCCCTTGATCCAATGTGGGAGCTGCACATGCCTTTATGTATCGCTGCCAGTTGTTCCTTTCCTACTTCTTGGCTGATGCACTTCAATTTCACACCATTGGGCCTTCTTCTGTATAGAGTGTCATTGTCAAACTCTACATATTGGCCCTTCGGGCTACTATTTTAGCTTCATCTTGATCATCGGGAAGTTGTCCGGTTTGGAGGTAGTGGACTGTATGCCTTGCCCATGTTGGAGCCTAGGCTCGACAACAAGGACTATCGGCACCTCCCCGCTTGCAGGGGTGCTTTCCTCGACCACGGGGTCCAGAGGCCTCGCAGGAGGGTGCAGCCTGACAAGTGATGGGAGTTGTTTTCGGTAGGGTCCCTGCCAGAAGCCCCGAGGGGCTCTATCGGGAGAGGCTTACTGGACTACAACTTTCCCCTTTTCCAGGCCATTATTGCCAGGGATACAAAGGGCTAAGTAAGATGGAGAACAAAATTTCTGGTTCCACAGTAAGCTTTTGCGCAGCACACTTTGACAGATGATCAGCTATGCTATTTTCCGCATGGGGTATGTGCTCTGTTTGCAATCCGTCAAAGCGTTCCTCCAATCTTCTCACTTCCTCAACGTATGCCTCCATCAATGGACTTTGGTAACCCTTGTTGACTTGTCTCACCACAAGTTGTGAATCTCCTCGAATGACTAGCTGAGTCTACTACGCAACTTTCTTCTCGTAGATGTTGTTGGGCCTCCAAGTGCAGGGGTTTGTAGGACAGTAGCAAATTTCACTCAAGTGGATGACATAAGGTTTATCAATCCGTGGGAGGCATAGGATGAAGATGGTCTCTCTCAAACGACCCTGCAACCAAATAACAAAGAGTCTCTTGTGTACCCAACACACCCAATAAAATGGTAAATTGTATAGGTGCACTAGTTCAACGAAGAGATGGTGATACAAGTGCAATATGGATGGTAGATATAGGTTTTTATAATCTGAAAATATAAAAATAGCAAGGTAGCAAGTAACAAAAGTGACTGAAAACGGTATTGCAATGCTTCGACACAAGGCCTAGGGTTCATACTTTCACTAGTGCAAGTTCTCTCAACAATGACAACATAGTTAGATTATATAACAATCCATCAACATGCAACAAAGAGTCACTCCAAAGTCACTAATAGTGGCGAACAAACGAAGAGATTATTGTAGGGTACCAAACTACCTCAATGTTATTCTTGCCGATCAATCCGTTGAGCTATTCCTATAAGTGTCACAAACAACCCTAGAATTTGTAGGAAAATAACACCTTAACACTACTGGAATCTGGCATTTTGCCGTCAGCCTCCTCTTTGTCGTCCACCAGCTGATGGCAAAGAGGCTCTTTGCCGTTCGCTTCCACAAAGCGGACGGCAAAGAACAGGCTGATGGCAAAAAGGATATTTGCCTTCAGCTGCTTCTTTTCTGTTAGCCAGCTGACGGCAAAGAGCTAGAAGGCAGACGACAAAGAGCCAGGTGGGCCCCCATAGGGCACGGCGTGGCTAGGCTAGCCTATTTGCCGCCGGCGTAATCTTTGTCGTCTGCCTGTCGGACCTTTGCTGTCCGCTGGAGACGGCAAAGAAAGGGCCCAGTTAACGGTCGTCCGCCCTTCTGCTGTGCGCGCCCTTTGTCGTCTACTAGCGGACTGCAAAGAACGTGCCCCCACTAATTAGTAACGCCCGCCCCACCCCAATTAACGACTCTCTCCCCTCTCTCAGCCCCTCTCCACCCCGCGCCACCACTCACCCACGCCCGCACCATCGCCGTCGAGCACCGCCGCCGCCCCACCCCACCGCAGCACCACCCCGCCGCCTCGAAGCCCTGCGGCCCCATCGCCACCACTGCCCGATGCCCCCTCCACCCGACCATCACCGCCCTATCGCCGCCCGGAC
>NC_057798.1:303497213-303538454 GCF_018294505.1 Triticum aestivum | reverse complement strand
CCCGACTGAGGGAGTCCCGGATTAGGGGGTGTCCGGATAGCCGAACTATGACCTTCGGCCGGACTCCTGGACTATGAAGATACAAGATTGAAGACTTCGTCCCGTGTCCGGATGGGACTTTCCTTGGCGTGGAAGGCAAGCTTGGCGATACAGATATGTAGATCTCCTCCCATTGTAACCAACTCTGTGTAACCCTAGCCCTCTCCGGTGTCTATATAAACCGGAGGGTTTTAGTCCGTAGGACGAACAACAATCATACCATAGGCTAGCTTCTAGGGTTTAGCCTCTCTGATCTCGTGGTAGATCTACTCTTGTACTACCCATATCATCAATATTATCAAGCAGGAGTAGGGTTTTACCTCCACCGAGAGGGCCCGAACCTGGGTAAAAACATCGTGTCCCTTGTCTCCTGTTACCATCCGCCTAGACGCACAGTTCGGGACCCCCTACCCAAGATCCGCCGGTTTTGACACCGGCATTGGTGCTTGCATTGAGAGTTCCGTTGTGCCGTCGCCATCAGGAAGGATGCCTCATCCCGTCTTTAAAGACAGTGCTGTGGCCAAAGGAGCTTTGGCTATCGGCCAAACTCTCCAGCTAGGCGATTTTCTTATGACCGCCTGTTCACCGCCGCACTGATGATGACTTCTCGGGTCATCGAAAGCAATCTCCCCGTCACCTCGGAACTCGCCGAGCAGTTAGATCCGATGGATCTCTCTTCCTTAAACAAGCTCTTGGATTGAATCGCCGCCCTGGGAGTCGCTACGGACTACGATCAGATTAGGCTTAAACCCGATCTGAGAGAGATTGACTCTCCCCAGGCCACCCACCGCGTCGTAGTGGTGGAGGAACAGTGCGGCAGGCCTTCATCTATCTTAAGGACTAGTTATGTCCGGATTCCCGACACCTCCAAGCCGGATACCCACGGAGGGGAGGACGTCACTCGAGCCCTGAACCTAAAGTCAGGTAGCGGGCTAGATTCATTGGACAATATCCAAGAACCCATGCTTCCAAGTTCGGAAACTCCTTGGCCCCTGAGTCTCAGATTGGGCGAGGTTCCGGATTTAATTTGTCAGGACCCCGATCCTAAGTCACATCGATCTAGCATGTAACACCTCATATCACTTTGCGGCCTCACGCACGGTATTCCCACGATGTCGCCTTACCATGCCCGGGACCGTTTGCGCCCTTTGGCACACGTATATGATTGTGTCGCTAGCATCCATATGACAGAGAACCCGGGTTGACATGGCTAGTTGGGAACCCAAAGTGGCTCTAACTTACAGGGACAGGCATACATGACCCAGCATCGAACGTGTCGGTCATCAGCGAGTGAATCCGGGCTGTAGCAACTGGGCTAGCAGGACTCCGGTAAACTGGGCTGTAGCGGGCTAACAGGACTCCGGTTTTCATCGCGTGACATTTCCCCGAAGGGACAAACACAGGAACGAAGAAGGACACATGCCAGCCAGCCTAAGTGTTCCGGAGCAATAGCAAGCTACCAGGGCTCAGTGGAAGCACTAGGAGACATTTCCCGGTAAGAGAGGCTACTAAGGATAAACAACTATATAGTCAGATCCCACACATAGCAATTCACATTACACGTACGCATAACATGCAAGTATGTGTTGTACAGCATGGCATCACAACATAACTCAACAACTCATATAGATAAAGCTCAAAGAGCCAACATAGCATTTATTGCAAATAGGGGTCACATGACCCATCATACAGAGCATACAAGCAGCAAGCGGAAGCATTACAGGTCTGGGTACAGATATCTACAAAAGAAAAAGGCTGAAGAGCCTGACTATCTACAACATCCGATCAAGATCGTAGCTGAGGTACAAGCTACTCGTCGAAGTCCACGAGAACACTAGTAAGACCGAAGTCTTCGCTGCAAAAACATAAATAAAGCAACATGAGTACAAAGGTACTCAACAAGACTTACATCAGATCCTACCATACATGCATTTGTATCAAGAGGGTAATGTGGGGTTTAGTGGCAGCAAGCCAGCTTTGACTCTGTGGATATCCTGTTCTACGACTACCAGAACTTCTTTGAGGTGATATGACGCACACGAGTCCACTAATCACCACACAATACACTACCATGGATTCATCCCCGTCTCCCTATGGGAAGGCCATCCATAGCACTCACACTTGTCTTGAGCATTTTAGAGTATCCACTTCAAATTGTCTATGTACCATGTAAGCATCCAAGAGGTCCATAACCGCGGACCCGGCTATTCGAATAGATCATGTTAACCTTGCAGGGGTGTACTTCTTCACACACGCTTTCGCCACTTACCGCCATGTACACGTCATGTATCTCGGCAACCTTCAAGCGGAAGCCTGGCGAGGGTGTCAGCCACGACCTATCTAACCACACAAGACTCTAGTCCAGGTTTATCGGCTATTCGGGTTCCATCCGCAAGGAGATCCGGCCGGGGTGTCGCTCACGACCCCAAACGATGTGAGCAGGGTTCCCAAGCCCACCATCCGGGTGCCACTTGGTACACCGTGCCACCTGTGCCTAGTCTGTCCCAAGCCCACCCTGCCGGGTGCCACTCGGTAGAAAAATAGCACTACCTACAAACACCAGAAACTAGTTGCGACTCCTGGACAGAGATCATGTTGGTTAATAAGTCGAGAGGGGTCGATTTACCGGAACCCAATGTGTGGTAGTATCGAGTCATTGGACAACATACATATAACTCAGTGCTTAAGGACGGTTCCAGTGAGACAACCCACCATGTACTCCTACATGGCCTCTCACCGCTACCTTTACCAAATCGTGTTCACACACTTCACTCTCAGCATCAGAACATAGAACGCTGCACTCCAATTCATACCCAATGAATTAGACCTGACACACTCTAAGCAATAGCAGGCATAGCATGGTAGGAACACAACAATGGCTTCAATCAACTCCTACACATGCTAGTGGGTTTCAACTATTTACTGTGGCAATGACAGGTCATGCAAAGGAATGGGTTCAACTACCGCAGCACAAAGTAGCAGATGAATCGTTGTTGTCCTAATGCAATAACTGAGAGCAGGAGCGAGAGAGTAGGATTGTATCGAAATGAACAAGGGGGTTTGCTTGCCTGGTAAATCAATAAGGGAGGCACTGCTTCACAGACAGGTACTCTGGAACGTCTCCGGAGCAGGACCTATCGAGAAGGAACGGTGCCGGCAATCAATACACAATCATATGCAACAGTATGATGCATGAACATGGCATGTAGATGTGATGCTGTTTGAGCTAATGCAACTAGCATTCATATTGAATGAAGTCCATTTGAACCAAAGGTTCAAATGCAACTCCAAAATAAGCTCTTATAAATGCCATTCATGTGTTTTCACCTATACAGCAAGTATAAGTTGTTTTATCATGCATGAAACTAGTACATATGGATAGATTGCATTTTTCTGATAATTTTTCATATATAATTTATTTCAATCTGAGCTACGGTTGAATTGATATGAATTTTTGAAGTTTTGAACATTTTCTGGAATTTCCTGATTTATTTTAATTCCAGAAAATATATTATTGCGCCAGCATGACGTCAGCACGATGTCACCAGGTCAATCGGGGCTGGCCAGGGTCAAACCTGACGTGTGGGGTCCACACGTCAGTGTCACAGTTAGTTAACAGGGGGGGTTATTTCTAATCTAACTTAGATTAGTGGCGCTGGGGCCCATTGTCAGTGTCTCAAGGTTAACTAAGTGGTGATTAGCTTAAGCTAATCACCTGGCAGGTCGGGCCCACACGTCAGGCCGGCAAGGTTAACGCCGGCGACCTCTGGACGCGGCGGCGTCCGTGTTACAGGCCACGGGGGTGGCGACTAAGGGCACCGAGGCGTAGCCCGGGCTCTTGCGCAGCCAGCAAAGCAGGTAGGGGGAGCTGGGGTGGCCGGAGCTCACCGGAGCGGAGCTCGGGGCGGCGGCCGGGGCACGGCTTCGGCGGCGGAGGGGCTAGAGGGCGCCGGAAGAGCAGGGGAGAGGGGGGTTCGACGGCGGGGCTCACAGCGGACTTGCAGGGCTGCTCGTTGTGTCCTGGGACGCGCTGGAGACGACGAAGCAACGATGGCGATCTGCGGCGGCCGGAGGCGAAGACGATGGCGACGGTGGCTCCACAGGGCGTCCGGCGTCTTTTGGCTTGATGGAGAGGACGAGGGAGTCGTCTCGGAGCTCGTGGACACGACGAAGGGACGAGGGGGAGGCAGTGGCCGCGGCAACGGCGAGCGGTGGCATCGGTGGCGTTCGGCCGTGAGAGAGAGAGCGAGGGAGAGGAGAGGAGAGGATCAGGAGAAGAGTGAGAGGGGTACGGGTTGTGCATGGTGTCGCGCGGGATCATCTAGAGCGACGAGGGGGAGGACAGGCAGGCAGGGAGGGAGGAGGTGGTGCGGCGCGGCGGTGCGCGCGTCAGGCATGCGCCTGTCCTCCTGTCGGGGAGGAAGACGACAGAGGAGGGGGACAGGTGGGCCGGGCTGGCCAACTGGGCCGGCCAGGCCGCATAGTGCTGGGCCAGCACAGGAGCTAAGCGCCAGGTAAGGTTTTTCCCCTTTTGTTTTCTTTTCTATTTTTCTGACATTTATTTGGTTAAAAAAAAATACTAAACCATTTTATTTTCTTATGCCAATTTTTATAGAAGCTAGTTATATTATTCCAGAGCTCCTTTATAAGTGGCATAATTTTTGGACAATATTTTATATATATAACAATATATATCCAAAGAAAATAATTACTGCATTAATTCCAAATGCCCAAAATAAATACTTATGAGGTCCTAAAAATATTGGTTTGAGGGTTTCACAAATCCTCATTTCAAAATTAAATGGAATTTAAAAAATGATGCACAACTGGCTAGCTAGTCTATGTCATACCAGAACTAGGGATGTGACAACTCGCCCCCACTTGAAAGAATCTCGTCCCGAGATTCAGGGGTCGACAGAAAGAAAGCGGGGTACTCCAGTTGAAGAAGATCTTCTCGCTCCCAAGTAGCTTCTCTCTCGGAATGATGAGACCACTGAACCTTGAGAAACTTGATGTTCTGACGTCGAGTAACACGCTCTGCTTGATCAAGAATGCGAACCGGGTACTCTCGGTATGTGAGGTTATCTTGGAGATCAAGCGTTTCGTGGTCCACTCCGCGGATAAGATCCGAGAAGCAACGCCTGAGTTGAGAGACCTGGAAGACATCATGCACTCTGGAAAGATGTGGGGGTAGGTCCAACTGGTAGGCAACCTCTCCTCGTTTAGCGAGAATGCGAAAAGGACCAATGTAACAAGGAGCCAACTTGCCCTTGATACCGAATCGATGGGTACCCTTCAAAGGAGTGACCCGAAGGTAAGCTTTGTCGCCAATTTCATAGGTCATATCCATATGATGACGATCATACTGGCTCTTCTCACGAGACTGGGCTGTTTTCAAATTCTCACGAATGATGCGAACTTGCTCTTCTGCCTCCTGGATCATGTCCGGTCCAAAGAATTGTCTTTCACCGGTTTCTGACCAGTTCAGAGGTGTTCGACATCTTCGTCCATAGAGAACCTCAAAAGGAGCTTTCTTGAGACTGGATTGATAGCTATTGTTATAAGCAAACTCGGCAAAAGGAAGACATTTCTCCCAATCCATACCGAATGAGATAACTCAAGCTCTAAGCATGTCTTCGAGAATTTGATTGACCCTTTCCACCTGACCACTCGACTGAGGGTGGAAAGCGGTACTGCAGGAAAGATGGGTTCCCATGGCAGTTTGGAAACTCTCCCAGAAATGAGAAGTGAAAAGACTGCCACGGTCTGAATTGATCTCTAGTGGAACACCATGGAGTGACACTATTCGAGAAATGTATAAGTCACCGAGCTGACTAGCAGTGATACTCTCTCGAACAGGAAGGAAGTGAGCCACTTCGGAAAGACGATCAACGACTACGAAAATAGCTGTCAGGACCCCGACTCAATGCCACATCGATCTAGCATGTAACACCTCATATCACTTTGCGGCCTCACGCACGGTATTCCCACGGGTGTTGCCTTACCTTTGCCCGGGACCGTTTGCGCCTTTTGGCACACGTATATGATGATGTCGCTAGCATCCATATGATAAGGAGCCCGGGCTGACATGACTAGCCGTAAACCCAAAGTGGCACAGACTTACAGGGACAGGCATCCATGACCCAGCATCGAACGTGTCGGTCATCAGCAAGTGGGTCCGGGCTGTAGCACTGGGCTAGCAGGACTCCGGTAAACCGGGCTGTAGCGGGCTAACATGGCTCCGGTACTCAATGCATGACATTTCCCCGAAGGGACAGACACAGGAATGAAGAAGGACACATGCCGGCAAGCTACCATGGCTCAATGGAAACACTAGGAGACATTTCTCGGTAAGAGAGGCTACCAAAGATAAACAACTAGATAGTCAGATCCCACACATACCAAGCATTTTAATCATACACACAATATGCTCGATATGTGCAAATACAACAAGGCATCACAACATGACTCTACGACACAAGTAAGTATTCATTAGGCTCCGAGGAGCGGGATATTACAAACAGGGGTCTCATGACCCAACAATCAGAGCATACAAGTCAAAACACAACGGAAGCTAATATGTCTGAGTTCAGACATCTATAAATGGAAAAGGCTGAGAAGCCTGACTATCTACCAGATCCTGCCGAGGGCACAAGATCGTAGCTGAGGTAACAAGCTAAACGTCGAAGTCCACGTGGAACTACTAGTGAGACTGAAGTCTCTCTGCAAAAACATAAATTAAGCAACATGAGTACAAATGTACCCAGCAAGACTTACATCAGAACTAACTACATATGCATCATTATCAACATAGGGGATGGTGGGGTGGAGTTTGACTGCAGCAAGCCAGCTTTGACTCGGTGGCTAACCTGAACTACGATTGCAAGTAACTCTTTTGAGGTGGCGCACACGAGTCCACATATTCACCATATCAATACACCACTATGGATCCGCTCCCGTCTCCCTACGAGAACGCCATCCATAGCACTCGCGCTTATCTTGCGTATTTTAGAGTATCCACTTTCACTTGTCTATGAACTGTACAGGCAACCCAGAAGTCCTTTACCGCGGACACGGCTATTCGAATAGATCATATTAACCCTGCAGGGGTGTACTTCTTCACACACGCTCTCGCCACTTACCGCCATGTACACCTCGTGTATCTCGGCAACCTTCAAGCGGAAGCCTGGCGAGGGAGTCGGCCACGACCTGACTAACCACACAAGTCTCTCGTCCAGGTTTATCGCCTATTCGGGTTCCATCCGCAAGGAGATCCGGCCGGGGTGTCGCTCACGGCCCCAAACGATGTGTGCAGGGTTCCCAAGCCCACCATCCGGGTGCCACTTGGTACACCAGGCCACTGTGCCTAGTCTGTCCCAAGCCCACCTGTACCGGGTGCCACTTGGTAGACTACTAACACTACCTACAAACACCAGAAACAAGTTGCAACTCCTGGATAGAGATCAAGTTGATTAATAAGTCGAGAGGGGCACTTAAGCATTCCAATGCGTGGTAGTAGCTGGTCATGGATCACAAACACAGAACTCAGTTCCTCAGGACGGCTGCAATGAGAAAACCCACCATGTACTCCTACATGGCCTCTCACCGCTACCTTTACCAAATCGTGTTCACACACTTAGTTCACACACAGTAGGACATGTTCGCACACCTCTGATTCGTCCCCGATGAATCAGACCTGACTCAACTCTAAGCAGTAGCAGGCATGACAAACAAGCATGAAAGAGTAGGCACATCAGGGCTCAAACAACTCCTACTCATGCTAGTGGGTTTCATCTATTTACTGTGGCAATGACAGGTCATGCAGAGGATAAGGGGTTCAGCTACCGCAGCAAGTAACAAATATGTCGTTGTTGTCCTAATGCAGTAAAAGAGAGCAGGAGCGAGAGAGTAGGATTGTATCGGAATGAACAAGGGGGTTTTGCTTGCCTGGCACTTCTGAAGATAATATAGCTCTTCATCGGTGTCATCGATCACATCATCGAACCACGTCTATCGAGAGGGGACAAACACCGGCAACAGAGAAGAACACAATCAATGCAATGCAACAATATGATGCATGAGTGTGACATGGCAATATGCTGTGGTTTGAGCTAATGCAGCTAGCAACAAAGTTAAATGAAGTTGGTTTGAACCCTAAGTTCAAAACCAAACTCCATATGTGAAATGCAAATATCATTTATATGATTTGTGCTAAACAACAGCTATAAGTTGTTCTAACATGCATGAAAATAGTACAGATGGATAGATTGGATTTTTCTGATCATTTTTCATATATAAATTATTTCATTTGGAGTTACGGTTGAATTTCTATGAATTTTACAAGTTTTAAACATTTTCTGGAAATAATAAATCATTTAAGATTTATTTAAATTCCAGAAAGGAATTATTGCGTCAGCATGACCTCATAGTGACGTCAGCAGGTCAACAGGTCACTGTCCGGTCAAACCTAACAGTGGGTCCCGCGTGTCAGTGTAACTAGTTTAGTTAGAATTTAATTAAAACTAAACTGGGTTAATTAACAGGGCTGGGCCCCACCTGTCAGTGACTCATCGGAGTCAACCAGGGCCCACCCGCGGTCAAAGTCAACGTCAGTTGTGCCGGCGTTTAGCCGCCGGCGAGCCCGACGCGGCGGCGGAAGTGGTTTTGGCCGTTCCGGCCACCAAATGGGTCACGGAGGGCATCGGGGTGGAGCTGAGGACGAACCGTGGCTCTTGGTGGAGTCCGTTGTGGTCGGGGTGGCCGGAGTTGGCGCCGGCGACGACCTAGGCGGCGACCGGAGTTCGGTTGCGCGCGAGATTGCGCTTCAGTTCGTAGAAGAGCGGGGCAAGGGGCTAGGAGGACGCTACGCATCGCGAGGAGTAGGTTGGACACTCCAGGGTGACCATATGGTCACCGGAGCATCGTCGACGGCGAGCTCAGGCGGCGGTGCATTCCGGTCATCAAGGGGGCGACGGCTACGGCAATCAAATGAAGAGGGGAAGAGGGGGAAACGGTGGCGGAGCTCACAGCGGTGCCGTAGGGATGGTTAGCGGGCTCGGGGACGTCCTGCGTGCGACGGATCGACGACGATGGTGGCCGGAGCCCGAGGTGGAAGACGACGGCGATGGCGACGTTGCTGGCCTCCCGGGGTCGCATGCGTCGTGTGTGTAGCTCCACAGGGTCGGGACGGAGCTCAGGGATGCGGAGAGGGAGCGAGGGGGTGGCTGTGGCCGTGGGGGAGCTCGTCGGCGGCGACGGCTGCGTTCGGGCAAGTGAGAGAGAGGAAGCAGAGGAGAGGAGGGCCACGGGGAGAGTGATAGCGAGGTCGAGGGGGTTCGGCATCTCCGTGGCGTCGTCTAGGCGCATTGGAGAGGGGCCAGGCAGGCAGGGAGGGAGGAGGTGGCCGGCGCGGCCGTGCACGTGCGGGCACGCAGCTGCTTCGGGGCGAGGGGAGGAAGACGACAGGAGGAGGTGGGCTGGGCCGCGCTGGGCCGGTCCTGTTGGGCCACCAGGTGGGCTGCGAGGTGAGCGCCAGGTAAGTGCTCTGTTTTATATTCTGTTTGTTTTATTTTTTTAAATTTATTTTCCCACTGTTTTGAATTTAAAATAATTCAAACAATGCCAAAAACTCCTCTGAATATTTTTATTTTGCTAGATGGACTTTTCCAAAAGCTCATAAAATATTTCAGGGGTATTTGAAATTATATTCTAATTATATGAATATAATTCAAATTCAAATAGCTAATGATTTAAATTCAAAGTCCCAAGATTAAGTCCTTAAAAATGTTCAATATTTTGGTTGGGACCAGAACCCTTGCCAAAAATTATCAAACATTTAAGAAGAGCATTTTGGAACAATGAATGAGATTTTAGGGTTTTTGCCCTTCTTTTATTTAAGTTTTTGAGGCTTCCAAATTTCCTCAGTTCAAGTTTCAAAAATTTAAACATGATGCAAACACTAGGAAGCACCAGAAGCTAGGGATGTGACAACTCACCCCCACTAAGCAAAAATCTCGTCCCGAGATTCAAGCGTAGGGTAGGATGAAGGGGAAATGCAAACTAACACAATCTTCACGATCCAGGTTGCACTTCAAATGAACGTTGATTCAATCACCATCTTTGTCTTGTCGTCTTGCTCTGAGAACTCCAGCTAACATGACAAGGAGAGAAGAGGGAGACTCTAGATGGATCAATCTTCTCGAATATCGAACAACTCAGAATTAACTCACAGAATGAGACATAGCAACCTCTTTTGAGCTGAGCCACAAACATCCATCCAAATGAATGGAGTGGAACAGATGACGAGGGTTCACTAGGTAGACAACAATTCCACACTTCAGGGGGTGGTGAATGGTTTCAAGATAGCGAGGGTTGAGTTGCCATGATATGACAATGAGACACCTTAGGGATGGTGACTCGTAGATATCCCCTTAAGTGGCAAAAAGAATTACCTTTGATTCAGGATCATTGAAACTCTTTAAACCAGCCTAAGGCAATTCTCGAGCGATCGTTTGGAGGGGGTCGGTAGAATGGCATACTCGGACTTGGATGATGTGGATTACCTTGTTGAAGACAACGTAATGGATGAATTTGCTTATCACCGGAAATGGAAGAGACCCATGGTAGAATGGCACATTGGCGGTGCAAGCTGGGAACAAAATGCAAATGCTGGGAATGATTCTGGTAACTGGGGAAGAACCCAACAATAGAGAGTGAATTCACTGTTTGAAAAGGTCATAGCATTGCCGAGGAAACTGAGAGCATCCCAATTAGTGTCGATGATAACACCTAGCGCTTGTGCGTGCTCTCAAGAACTTGAGCATTTCCATAATCATCAAGATTTTACCAATATCCATGTCAAGGATCCTGGCAACACAACTTGCTACCATGATGGCTAATGATGGATGATGCAGATGCAAAGGAAGATAACACCATCTCAGATTTCACCTAAGCGAGGCCAAGGAAACAAAATCTAGATGGTCGACCGAGAGACATTTAGCACTCCGCTTCTAATGTTCTCCTTGATGTGCTAGCATATTCCATTCATTGAAATGGTTTGGTATCTAGACCATCAAGTAAAAAGGTCGGACTTCGGGAGCACAAAAATCCATAAGGAACAGCTAGGGAGTAGATCCTACGAAATCCTTATGGGGGGTGGCCAACTTCCTCAAACAAGATACTATAGTAATAGGTCTTCCGGCTCGACGTGTTGGCCATGACATCCACTTTACCGGTTACAGAGTGACCAATATTATAGTTCTTGGGAAATGTTCCAAACCATCATATCTGCCTAAGATTCAGATCTGGTTGGTGTCAGGATATTCCAGACTCATCGAGTCTAGGAAGAAAAACGAAAGTTTGCAACACAAATCGATGAGATGACGTTGCGAGATTCTCGGGAAATGAACTACGATAGTAAGCTCCAAAACATGAGCTGGTTCTGCTACAAACATGTGAACACGTTGTCCCAGACAAGCATGACCACAAAGTAGTCTTATAGTAAAACACTACCGAGTTCAGGAGGGGGAACCATAATCAAGGATATCGAAGTTTTGTACAAATCCGTATGGTACCTTCGGGACTAGCACTTAGAACTTATTAACCTTGAACAAATCAATCAGTGGCATGGTGTGCTAGGGACACATATAGAATGGAGGTTGCAAGTCTCCGAACCACAGAATACTTCGCACGTATGCATGACTGATTTGGGATGATTCCAAAGGAAACAACATTGACTTTCTCGAATCCATGGCGGCAACTTGCATCAAATGCACGTGAACTGGAGGAAGTCACTTCTTACATCCGAACATATGTTTCATGAGCTAGCATGAACAAATGCTTTCAAAAGTTTCCAACACTAGCTTAATGTTCAACAAAATCATGGAGGAGATAAGGGTGTTGTCAATGGGCTCAACAACAACTCATCCAGGTTTCCATATTAGTGGAATTCCACAATTACGTGAACAAGGTGATAGCATTGGTCAGACCCGAAAGATATAATGGTGTATGCTCGAGGAACAACCACGAGTAAGACAACATTACGAATATCGTTGGTTCTGATTTGATTTGACGACAGCCCATACTCAAATCAAAGGTTTGGGTAAGATAATAGATCCAACAATTGATCACGAGGATCAACCAATAAAGATATCATCTATCTTCAACACACACACACACACACACACACAAGATATCCCTTAAGATGAACTAAATCGGACAAGCTTCCATCTTCCAACTCTCCAAGTTGTTGTTCAGCTTAGCCAACTAGCTCAGGGGTACCCAACACAGATTCTTGGAGAAAGGGTGGTTTACAGGATAAACCAACTTGATCACGAGCTCAACATAACAGTCAGGTGAAAACCTGGCAATACTTCCGAGAAGATCTTCGGAAAATCACGAACCACCAATATGTTATTAAGCTCGAGAACGACCTTGCTTTTCAGGGCAAGACGATATGATCAACAGAGCAAGGTATTGACACAATCCTAACTCATTGATCAGAGGGTGCACCAGAAATAAGGACTAGGTAGCACGATCAATCTTAGAATGATGACTCAATAATCAGCACGCTAAGAATGAGGTTGTTGTCCATTTAACTACCAAGCAACGGAGTTGCTAGCAGTATTGATTTCACACACCACGATTCACTTGTCGGCATTCCGGTTACAATAACACAGGAACCGAGGAATGAACAATGATGGCAAGAAGTATCACTGTACCAACAGTTCATAGGATGGTGTGCAATTCCTATAACAGTCCCGATATAAAGATGGTAATACTCCAAGGTAGAGCAGAACAAAAGCTGGATTAGCAATTTGATCTGCGGAGCACAACTTCTTTGACCTGATCCTGGATATGGATGAGGTACTGGAGTTTGTTTCTCCTAGTCATTCCAGAATAGAATGGCTCGACGGACCACAAGAATAATAAGCATCGATAACACGAATGCACAATTACTCTTGACTATCAACGGATAGACGAGGGTCAGAATGCAACTAAAGAGAACAACTCAAAGGAACATATAATTTTCTGAGTTGTGGATGCATAGATTAGTATGTCGAGCGAGATCAACATTTCTTCCAGATAACCCATGCAGAGAGGTAGGACTGGCAGAGTCACGATTTATGAATGGAGATCTCCTCAAGAGTACTCTAATTGTGATCTTTTGATCCAATAAACATCTGCCATAAGCGGTTCATAGTATTTGGAAGAAGGAAATACCACGGACCTCGAGGACTATCGCAAAGTTACTAATATCCTAAAGGAACTAGCAAACACTATCAACATGAAGTAAGTAGAGTGAATCTCGGGTTCAAAACCCAGGAATTGAATACCTACTACTAAGTAGCATCACGGAATGCTTTCGAGAATAAAGGCCAGAATCATCACACTGGGACACAAATCATGGCTTGACCACTAGATGATCCTCTAAGCACTTAGGGTCATAATAGGAACTCCAACATATATGTCAAGGCAATAGAATACCTTAACTCAGCAATTAGTGTGATTAACCTGGCCCAAAGGAACATAAAAACCAGAGGGAAAGGACTTGCAAGTGCATCAGATTGTTTAGAAACCTGGGATGACTCGGACAACATAACGGCTGTAAATGCTCAAAAAGATTTGAGACAAACACAAAAATAGTGGCATAACCACTCAGAAGCACAATATCAAGGTTTCGAGATCAACAGTTAACATACAGAAGTCATAGGAACTGAATTCAAGCTTAAATCCAACAATCTTATAAGTCTACGGATTAGTAACACATGATCCTGATAGAAAGAAGAGATAGCCTAGTTCTTAATCCCCGTAGGAAAGATAAGATGACTCAGATCAGAAGGGCATAAGGTATAAGGAGTAAAAAGAGCCTTACGTTCCATCCCACAATCAATTCCCTTATATAACTAAAGAATTTCTAAACTCAACTTTGACCAGTTTGGCTTGGTAATCCTACAGGCAGTCAAGCTCTGATACCAAAGCTGTCAGGACCCCGACTCAATGCCACATCGATCTAGCATGTAACACCTCATATCACTTTGCGGCCTCACGCACGGTATTCCCGCGGGTGTCGCCTTACCTTTGCCCGGGACCGTTTGCGCCTTTTGGCACACGTATATGATGATGTCGCTAGCATCCATATGATAAGGAGCCCGGGCTGACATGACTAGTCGTAAACCCAAAGTGGCACAGACTTACAGGGACAGGCATCCATGACCCAACATCGAACGTGTCGGTCATCAGCAAGTGGGTTCGGGCTGTAGCACTGGGCTAGCAGGACTCCGGTAAACCGGGCTGTAGCGGGCTAACAGGGCTCCGGTACTCAATGCGTGACATTTCCCCGAAGGGACAGACACAGGAACGAAGAAGGACACATGCCGGCCAGCCTAAGTGTTCCGGAGCAGTAGCAAGCTACCATGGCTCAATGGAAACACTAGGAGACATTTCCCGATAAGAGAGGCTACCAAAGATAAACAACTAGATAGTCAGATCCCACACATACCAAGCATTTCAATCATACACACAATATGCTCGATATGTGCAAATACAACAAGGCATCACAACATGACTCTACGACACAAGTAAGTATTCATTAGGCTCCGAGGAGCGGGTTATTACAAACAGGGGTCTCATGACCCAACAATCAGAGCATACAAGTCAAAACACAACGGAAGCTAATATGTCTGAGTTCAGACATCTATAAATGGAAAAGGCTGAGAAGCCTGACTATCTACCAGATCCTGCCGAGGGCACAAGATCGTAGCTGAGGTAACAAGCTAAACGTCGAAGTCCACGTGGAACTACTAGTGAGACTGAAATCTCTCTGCAAAAACATAAATTAAGCAACGTGAGTACAAATGTACCCAGCAAGACTTACATTAGAACTAACTACATATGCATCATTATCAACAAAGGGGATGGTGGTGTGGAGTTTGACTGCAGCAAGCCAGCTTTGACTCGGTGGCTAACCTGAACTACGATTGCAAGTAACTCTTTTGAGGTGGCGCACACGAGTCCACATATTCACCATATCAATACACCACTATGGATCCGCTCCCGTCTCCCTACGAGAACGCCATCCATAGCACTCACGCTTATCTTGCTTATTTTAGAGTATCCACTTTCAGTTGTCTATGAACTGTACAGGCAACCCAGAAGTCCTTTACCGCGGACACGGCTATTCGAATAGATCATATTAACCCTGCAGGGGTGTACTTCTTCACACACGCTCTCGCCACTTACCGCCATGTACACCTCGTGTATCTCGGCAACCTTCAAGCGGAAGCCTGGCGAGGGAGTCGGCCACGACCTGACTAACCACACAAGTCTCTCGTCCAGGTTTATCGCCTATTCGGGTTCCATCCGCAAGGAGATCCGGCCGGGGTGTCGCTCACGGCCCCAAACGATGTGTGCAGGGTTCCCAAGCCCACCATCCGGGTGCCACTTGGTACACCAGGCCACTGTGCCTAGTCTGTCCCAAGCCCACCTGTACCGGGTGCCACTTGGTAGACTACTAACACTACCTACAAACACCAGAAACTAGTTGCAACTCCTGGACAGAGATCAAGTTGATTAATAAGTCGAGAGGGGCACTTAAGCATTCCAATGCGTGGTAGTAGCTGGTCATGGATCACAAACACAGAACTCAGTTCCTGAGGACGGCTGCAATGAGACAACCCACCATGTACTCCTACATGGCCTCTCACCGCTACCTTTACCAAATCGTGTTCACACACTTAGTTCACACACAGTAGGACATGTTCGCACACCTCTGATTCGTCCTCGATGAATCAGACCTGACTCAACTCTAAGCAGTAGCAGGCATGACAAACAAGCATGAAAGAGTAGGCACATCAGGGCTCAAACAACTCCTACTCATGCTAGTGGGTTTCATCTATTTACTGTGGCAATGACAGGTCATGCAGAGGATAAGGGGTTCAGCTACCGCAGCAAGTAACAAATATGTCGTTGTTGTCCTAATGCAGTAAAAGAGAGCAGGAGCGAGAGAGTAGGATTGTATCGGAATGAACAAGGGGGTTTTGCTTGCCTGGCACTTCTGAAGATAATATAGCTCTTCATCGGTGTCATCGATCACATCATCGAACCACGTCTATCGAGAGGGGACAAACACCGGCAACAGAGAAGAACACAATCAATGCAATGCAACAATATGATGCATGAGTGTGACATGGCAATATGCTGTGGTTTGAGCTAATGCAGCTAGCAACAAAGTTAAATGAAGTTGGTTTGAACCCTAAGTTCAAAACCAAACTCCATATGTGAAATGCAAATGTCATTTATATGATTTGTGCTAAACAACAGCTATAAGTTGTTCTAACATGCATGAAAATAGTACAGATGGATAGATTGGATTTTTCTGATCATTTTTCATATATAAATTATTTCATTTGGAGTTACGGTTGAATTTCTATGAATTTTACAAGTTTTAAACATTTTCTGGAAATAATAAATCATTTAAGATTTATTTAAATTCCAGAAAGGAATTATTGCGTCAGCATGACCTCATAGTGACGTCAGCAGGTCAACAGGTCGCTGTCCGGTCAAACCTGACAGTGGGTCCCGCGTGTCAGTGTAACTAGTTTAGTTACAATTTAATTAAAACTAAACTGGGTTAATTAACAGGGCTGGGCCCCACCTGTCAGTGACTCATCGGAGTCAACCAGGGCCCACCCGCGGTCAAAGTCAACGTCAGCTGCGCCGGCGTTTAGCCGCCGGCGAGCCCGACGCGGCGGCGGAAGTGGTTTTGGCCGTTCCGGCCACCAAATGGGTCACGGAGGGCATCGGGGTGGAGCTGAGGACGAACCGTGGCTCTTGGTGGAGTCCGTTGGGGTCGGGGTGGCCGGAGTTGGCGCCGGCGACGACCTAGGCGGCGACCGGAGTTCGGTTGCGCGCGAGATTGCGTTTCAGTTCGTAGAAGAGCGGGGCAAGGGGCTAGGAGGACGCTACGCATCGCGAGGAGTAGCTTGGACACTCCAGGGTGACCATATGGTCACCGGAGCATCGTCGATGGCGAGCTCAGGCGGCGGTGCATTCCGGTCATCAAGGGGGCGACGGATACGGCAATCAAATGAAGAGGGGAAGAGGGGGAAACGGTGGCGGAGCTCACAGCGGTGCCGTAGGGATGGTTAGCGGGCTCGGGGACGTCCTGCGTGCGGCGGATCAACGACGATGGTGGCCAGAGCCCGAGGTGGAAGACGACGGCGATGGCGACGTTGCTGGCCTCCCGGGGTCGCATGCGTCGTGTGTGTAGCTCCACGGGGTCGGGACGGAGCTCAGGGATGCGGAGAGGGAGCGAGGGGGTGGCTGTGGCCATGGGGGAGCTCGTCGGCGGCGACTGCTGCGCTCGGGTGAGTGAGAGAGAGGAAGCAGAGGAGAGGAGGGCCACGGGGAGAGTGATAGCGAGGTCGAGGGGGTTCGGCATCTCCGTGGCGTCGTCTAGGCGCATCGGAGAGGGGCCAGGCAGGCAGGGAGGGAGGAGGTGGCCGGCGCGGCTGTGCGCGTGCGGGCACGCAGCTGCTTCGGGGCGAGGGGAGGAAGACGACAGGAGGAGGTGGGCTGGGCCGCGCTGGGCCGGTCCTGTTGGGCCACCAGGTGGGCTGCGAGGTGAGCGCCAGGTAAGTGCTCTATTTTATATTCTGTTTGTTTTATTTTTTAAATTTATTTTGCGACTGTTTTGAATTTAAAATAATTCAAACAATGCCAAAAACTCCTCTGAATATTTTTATTTTGCTAGATGGACTTTTCCAAAAGCTCATAAAATATTTCAGGGGTATTTGAAATTATATTCTAATTATATGAATATAATTCAAATTCAAATAGCTAATGATTTAAATTCAAAGTCCCAAGATTAAGTCCTTAAAAATGTCCAATATTTTGGTTGGGACCAGAACCCTTGCCAAAAATTATCAAACATTTAAGAAGAGCATTTTGGAACAATGAATGAGATTTTAGGGCTTTTGCCCTTCTTTTATTTAAGTTTTTGAGGCTTCCAAATTTCCTCAGTTCAAGTTTCAAAAATTTAAACATGATGCAAACACTAGGCAGCACCAGAAGCTAGGGATGTGACAATAGCGTTATTCCCATTCTTGGTTCTGGGAAAGCCGGTGATGAAATCCATACCAACTTTATCCCATTTCCACTCAGGAATAGCTAAAGGCTGAAGGGTGCCAGCAGGTATTTGATGCTCCGCCTTAACGCGACGACAAACGTCACAGTTAGCAATAAACTGAGTGATTTCTCTCTTCATCCTAGTCCACCAGAACCTCTGGCGTAGGTCCTGATACATCTTAGTACTACCGGGATGAATCGTGAGAGGAGATTCACACGCCTCCTTAAGAATCAATTGCCGAAGATGTTGCTTCTTGGGGACCACCAGGCGGTTCCCAAAGAAAACAACACCTCGATTATCTATAGAGAAACTACCAGCAATACCCTTGGCAATGTTTCTCTTGATCCGGGTAATCCCCGTATCATGCTTCTGGGCTTCTATAATATGATCCACAAGAGTAGGTTTCGCCACCAAGGTAGAAAGGAATCCGTGAGGAGCAATGTGAAGATTGAGCTTACAGAATTCCTCATGGAGAAGTGGTTGGCCTTGCTGCAACATGAGATTGTTGCAATAGGATTTACGACTTAGTGCATCAGCCATGACATTGGCTTTGCATGGGGTGTAGGTAATCCCTAGATCATAATCTGTGATCAACCCCAACCAATGTCTTTACCTAAGGTTCAGATCCGGTTGGGTGAAGATATACTTGAGACTCTGGTGATCGGTGTAGATCTCGCAACGTTTACCAAGAAGGTAATGTCGCCAGGTCTTGAGTGCATAGACTATGGCTGCAAGCTCTAGATCATGTGTAGGATAATTATCCTCATGTGGATGCAACTGTCGAGATGCATAGGCAATTACATGACGATCCTGCATAAGAATGCAACCTAGTCCCTGTCGTGAGGCGTCGCAGTAGATAACAAAGTCCTTTGTGAAATCCGGTGGCACAAGTATGGGAGCAGAAGTCAGGCGTCTTTTCAGTTCCTGAAAACTATACTCACACTGTGGGGACCACTCAAACTTTTTATCTTTCTTGAGAAGTTCCGTGAGGGGTTTGGCTACTTTGGAGAAGTTTTCAACAAAGCGGCGGCAATAGCTGGCTAGACCTAGGAAACTCCTAACTTGTTTAACGGTTTCAGGTGGAGTCCAATCGAGAACGGCCTTAACTCTCTCGGGATTGACAGCAATGCCCTTACCATAGATTATGTGGCCTAGGTAGGTCACTTCTGGCAACCAAAATTCACACTTGGAGAACTTGGCATAAAGGCGGTGCTCTCTGAGTTTTTCTAATACAAGTCTAAGATGTTCGGCATGCTCTTCCTCGTTCTTCGAGTAAATAAGAATATCATCGAGGTAAACCACGATGAACTTATCTAAGTACTCCATGAAGAATGAGTTCATCAAGCGGGAGAAAGTGGCTGGGGCATTGGTTAGGCCGAAGGACATGACGGTGTACTCGTACTGGCCATAACGAGTGATAAAAGCCGTCTTAGGAATGTCCCCGTTTCTGATCTTAATTTGGTGGTAGCCTAACCTCAAATCCATCTTGGAGAAGACTGAGGATCCAACAAGCTGATCATACAGGTCGTTGATCCTGGGAAGTGGATACTTGTTCTTTATCGTGACCAAATTAACGGGACGATAATCTACAACCATCCGGTCCGTACCATCCTTCTTCTTGACGAAGAGGACGGGGCAAGCCCAAGGAGAAGAACTAGGACGGATGAAACCCTTTTGCAAGGACTCATCAAGTTGTTTCTTAAGCTCGGCTAGTTCTAAGGGTGCCATCTTGTAAGGTCTTCTGGAGATTGGAGCAGTTCCTGGGATAAGATGTATGACGAACTCTACATCTCTGTCAGGTGGAACACCTGGCAGTTCTTCTGGAAAGACATCCGGAAAGTCACGGACTACTGGGATATCTTTAAGGTCTGGGAGAGGGCTGGCATTAAGAGAATAGAGCTGACGCTTCGCAACTCTGGTGGAGACAGTGACTATCTTGCCAAATGGGTGTGTAAGCTGAACAGACCTAGTGTAACAATCAATCTTGGCATAATGAGCTTTCATCCAGTCCATACCCAAGATGATGTTAATATCTGTAGACTTGAGGGCTACAAGTGAGGCAAGGAATACAAGTCTGTCAACAAGGATTTCGTTACCATGGCTTACACTAGAGGTTTGCCATTTGGATCCAGGAGTTTGGATGACTAGCGGAGAGGGCATATCACAAAATGACAGGTTGTGCAAGTTAGCATAGCTTTCAGAAATGAAGGAGTGAGATGCTCCAGTATCGAACAGAACCGATGCTGTATGACAATTGACAAGGAGTGTACCAAGAACGACATATGGATCATCATGAGCGTCTTTAGCTGAGACGTGATGCACACGTCCACTTTCAGTGGGGGCTGACTTGACACTAATCATCTTGCGTGATGGCTTAACACAACCAACGGTCTTCTCGGGCTGGGGTGGAGCATAACTGGCCTAAGGGCAGTCACGTGCATAGTGTCCTGGCTTCCCGCATGTGAAGCAAGTCCCTGAAGTTGGACGTGGACCCGCACTGACAAGCGGTCTACCAGTAGGCCTGGGTGGAGCATACGACTGAGCTGGGGAAGGCACCACATGGGATGGCCTCGGTGCATATCCGGAAGGAAGAGCGGAGTTTGGAACCCAAATCCGGCGCTTCTGAGAACTAGAACCGGAGGAAGATCCCAAATCACGGGTGTGCTTACGAGACTGCTCGTAAGTGAGTTGAGCTGTCTCTGCATGGATGGCCTTATTCACAAGAGCCTGGAATGTATCACAATGATGTAGGTGGAGATCACGACGCAACTTGGGGTTGAGACCCTTCCGGAACCTAGCCTGCTTCTTTGCGTCTGTGGACACTTCTTCTGTGGCATAGCGGGCGAGGTTCTCAAACTCTCTACTGTAAGCATCAATAGCCATCTTATCCTGGGTGAAACTACAGATCTCTTCTCTCTTGCGATCAATGAGGGCTTCAGGAATGTGATGCTCGCGAAAAGCCTCAGTGAAATCTCTCCAGGTAGGAATCTGGCCAGCTGGAAGAATAGCCTCATAGTTTTGCCACCAAAGACTAGCAGGACCTTCCAGGTGGTATGTGGCATAGGTGACCTTGTCATCTTCAGCTATGTTCATGGAACGCAGCTTATGAGTGATGCTACGGAGCCAGTCATCTGCATCGAGTGGCTCGATGGAATGATGAAAGGTAGGTGGGTGCAAGCGGATGAAGTCATGAATGGTCGCAGACTTATTGGACCGATGTGCGGTGTTCTCCTCGATACGTGCCAACAAGTGGTTAGACTCACGCTTGTTCCTCTCCATCTCTAACATGAACTCTGTCAACGAAGGCGGGTCGGGAGGATCCTCGTCCCTACCATCTTCGTGGTTCTGGCTACGAGCAACAGAACTTTGCTTAACTGATGACATCCTGAGAAACGAAACCAAGGACGGAATCAACATCATCTACAGGCTATAGAGTGTAGGACAAGGAAATTAGTATCTCTCGAACTCCTAGGGAAATTCCGGCAGCATAACGGCAGTAAAATGCTCAGAATGAGACATCCTGCCAGAAATGGGGTAGAACAATAACTCAACATCACCACTCAAGGTTCTGGGATAGTACTAAACAGACTACACCGGAAGTACTCAAAAACTGGAATATGACTCTGATTAACCAATCCTATGGGACTACGGAGTGGTAACACGTGATCCTGATAGACGAAAGAGAAGCCTAGTTGCTTAACCCCGTTAGGAAAGATAGGATGACTCAGATCAGAAGGCCATGAGGTATAAGGAGTAAAAAGAGCCTTACGTTCCTTCCCACAATCAATTCCCTTACATAACTAAAGAATTTCTAGACTCAACTTCGACCAGTTTGGCTTGGTAATCCTACAGGCAGTCAGGCTCTGATACCAAAACTGTCAGGACCCCGATCCTAAGTCACATCGATCTAGCATGTAACACCTCATATCACTTTGCAGCCTCACGCACGGTATTCCCACGGTGTCGCCTTACCATGCCCGGGACCGTTTGCGCCTTTTGGCACACGTATATGATAGTGTCGCTAGCATCCATATGACAGAGAACCCGAGCTGACATGGCTAATTGGGAACCCAAAGTGGCTATAACTTACAGGGACAGGCATACATGACCCAGCATCGAACGTGTCGGTCATCAGCGAGTGAATCCGGGCTGTAGCAACTGGGCTAGCAGGACTCCGGTAAACCGGGCTGTAGCGGGCTAACAGGACTCCGGTTTTCATCGCGTGACATTTCCCCAAAGGGACAGACACAGGAACGAAGAAGGACACATGCCGGCCAGCCTAAGTGTTCCGGAGAAATAGCAAGCTACCAGGGCTCAGTGGAAGCACTAGGAGACATTTCCCGGTAAGAGAGGCTACTAAGGATAAACAACTAGATAGTCAGATCCCACACATAGCAATACACATTACACGTACGCATAACATGCAAGTATGTGTTGTACAGCATGGCATCACAACATAACTCAACAACTCATATAGATAAAGCTCAAAGAGCCAACATAGCATTTATTGCAAAAAGGGGTCACAGGACCCATCATACAGAGCATACAAGCAGCAAGCGGAAGCACTACAGGTCTGGGTACAGACATCTACAAATGAAAAAGGCTGAAGAGCCTGACTATCTACAACATCCGATCAAGATCGTAGCTGAGGTACAAGCTACTCGTCGAAGTCCACGAGAACACTAGTAAGACCGAAGTCTTCGCTGCAAAAACATAAATAAAGCAACATGAGTACAAAGGTACTCAGCAAGACTTACATCAGATCCTACCATACATGCATTTGTATCAAGAGGGTAATGTGGGGTTTAGTTGCAGCAAGCCAGCTTTGACTCTGTGGCTATCCTGTTCTACGACTACCAGAACTTCTTTGAGGTGATATGACGCACACGAGTCCACTAATCACCACACAATACACTACCATGGATTCATCCCCGTCTCCCTACGGGAAGGCCATCCATAGCACTCACACTTGTCTTGAGCATTTTAGAGTATCCACTTCAAATTGTCTATGTACCATGTAAGCATCCAAGAGGTCCATAACCGCGGACCCGGCTATTCGAATAGATCATGTTAACCCTGCTGGGGTGTACTTCTTCACACACACTTTCGCCACTTACCGCCATGTACACATCATGTATCTCGGCAACCTTCAAGCGTAAGCCTAGCGAGGGTGTCGGCCACAACCTGACTAACCACACAAGACTCTAGTCCAGGTTTATCGCCTATTCGGGTTCCATCCGCAAGGAGATCCGGCCGGGGTGTCGCTCATGGCCCCAAACAATGTGAGCAGGATTCCCAAGCCTACCATCCGGGTGCCACTTGGTACACCATGCCACCTGTGCCTAGTCTGTCCCAAGCCCACCCTGCCGGGTGCCACTCGGTAGAAAAATAGCACTACCTACAAACACCAGAAACTAGTTGCGACTCCTGGACAGAGATCAAGTTGGTTAATAAGTCGAGAGGGGTCGAGTTACCGGAACCCAATGTGTGGTAGTATCGGGTCATTGGACAACATACATAGAACTCAGTGCTTAAGGACGGTTCCAGTGAGACAACCCACCATGTACTCCTACATGGCCTCTCACCGCTACCTTTACCAAATCGTGTTCACACACTTCACTCTCAGCATCAGAACATAGAACGCTGCACTCCAATTCATTCCCAATGAATCAGACCTGACACACTCTAAGCAATAGCAGGCATAGCATGGTAGGAACACAACAATGGCTTCAATCAACTCCTACACATGCTAGTGGGTTTCAACTATTTACTATGGCAATGACAGGTCATGCAAAGGAATGGGTTCAACTACCGCAGCACAAAGTAGCAGATGAATCATTGTTGTCCTAATGCAATAACTGAGAGCAGGAGTGAGAGAGTAGGATTGTATCGAAATGAACAAGGGGGTTTGCTTGCCTGGTAAATCAATAAGGGAGGCACTGCTTCACAGACAGGTACTCTAGAACGTCTCCGGAGCAGGACCTATCGAGAAGGAATGGTGCCGGCAATCAATACACAATCATATGCAACAATATAATGCATGAACATGGCATGTAGATGTGATGCTGTTTGATCTAATTCAACTAGCATTCAAATTGAATGAAGTCCATTTGAACCAAAGGTTCAAATGCAACTCCAAAATAAGCTCTTATAAATGCCATTCATGTGTTTTCACCTATACAGCAAGTATAAGTTGTTTTATCTTGCATGAAACTGGTACAGATGGATAGATTGCATTTTTCTGATAATTTTTCATATATAATTTATTTCAATCTGAGCTACGGTTGAATTGATATGAATTTTTGAAGTTTTGAACATTTTCTGGAATTTCCTGATTTATTTTAATTCCAGAAAATATATTATTGCGCCAGCATGAAGTCAGCACGACGTCAGCAGGTCAACCGGGGCTGACCAGGGTCAAACCTGATGTGTGGGGTCCACACGTTAGTGTCACAGTTAGTTAACAGGGGGGGTTATTTCTAATCTAACTTAGATTAGTGGCGCTGGGGCACACTGTCAGTGTCTCAAGGTTAACTAAGTGGTGATTAGCTTAAGCTAATCACCTGGCAGGTCAGGCCCACACGTCAGGCCGGCGAGGTTAACGCCGGCGACCTCTGGATGCGGCGGCGTCCGTGTTACAGGCCACGGGGGTGGCGACTAAGGGCACCGGGGCGTAGCCCGGGCTCTTGCGCAGCCAGCGAAGCAGGTAGGGGGAGCTGGGGTGGCCGGAGCTCGCCGGAGCGGAGCTCGGGGCGGCGGACGGGGCACGGCTTCGGCGGCGGAGGGGCTAGAGGGCGCCGGAAGAGCAGGGGAGAGGGGGGGGTTCGACGACGGGGCTCACAGCGGACTTGCAGGGCTGCTCGTTGTGGCCGGGGACACGCTGGAGACGACGAAGCGGCGATGGCCGGAGGCGAAGATGATGGAGACGGCGGCTCCACAGGGTGTCCGGCGTCTTGTGGCTTGACGGAGAGGACGAGGGAGTCATGGCGGAGCTCGTGGACACGACGGAGGGATGAGGGGGAGGTAGTGGCCGCGGCAACGGTGAGTGGTGGCGTCGGTGGCGTTCGGCCGTGAGAGAGAGAGCGAGGGAGAGGATAGGAGAGGATCGGGGGAAGAGTGAGAGGGGTACGGGGCATGCGTGGCGTCGCGCGGGATCATCCAGAGCGACAAGGGGGAGGACAGGCAGGCAGGGAGGGAGGAGGTGGCGCGGCGCGGCGGTGCGCGCGTCGGGCATGCGCCCGTCCTCCTGTCGGGGAGGAAGACGACAGAGGAGGGGGGGGCAGGTGGGCCGGGCTGGCCAACTGGGCCGGCCAGGCCGCATAGTGCTGGGCCAGCACAGGAGCTAAGCGCCAGGTAAGGTTTTTCCCCTTTTGTTTTCTTTTCTATTTTTCTGACATTTGTTTGGTTTAAAAAAAATACTAAACCATTTTATTTTCTTATGCCAATTTTTATAGAAGCTAGTTATATTATTCCAGAGCTCCTTTATAAATGGCATAATTTTTGGACAATATTTTATATATATAACAATATATATCCAAAGAAAATAATTACTGCATTAATTCCAAATGCCCAAAATAAATACTTATGAGGTCCTAAAAATATTGGTTTGATTTTTGTCTCTGTCCAATATTTTCAGAGAGCAACATGAGCATTTTATTGGACCTTTTTGGAACAATTTTTATTTGGGTCATTTCCAAAAATGATTCGGAGGGTTTCACAAATCCTCATTTCAAAATTAAATGGAATTTAAAAAATGATGCACAACTGGCTAGCTAGTCTAGGTCATACCAGAACTAGGGATGTGACATAATTCCACCCGCCCGCCCTAACATAAGGGATCTATCCCAAATTCGGCAAGAGCCCGTAGAAACAGTACACCATTACTGGGCCAGATTCCTCCTGGTTAGGAATAGGATAAAGGACTGCCGCGAGGAGGATGCAATGTCATTCTTCTGCAATAATTGCACGGACAATGGAATCCTCAACATGATAAGTCGCTGTGAAATTACACGCTTCGCCAACTTGGCATCCATAGTATGAAAGTACTGTGCGGAAAGCGCCTAGAAAACCGAAATAAAATTTTGGGACAATCCGGCCCTGAATACAACCCCAGTCCGAAATAAAAGGGTGCATTATCACCAGGCACCTGGGTTAAACACCAAAAAGCAAAAACCCTCTATAGGGCATGGAACCGTACTGGAGTGATGGCTCAATGGACCCTGTAAAATTTATAGTATAGAGGGCGCCACACCAACTCATAGCCTTAGAGCATGTTGGATACTCCGGCAGGTGGCCAGAAGTGGTGAGGAGCTTCTAACTCCAGAATTCACAGAGCACCAGCCCAGGGATACCAGTACGGTATTAACATCAAATAATATGCGGAAACGAACACTCCGCAGCCTTGCCGATGTCTACCAAGTAGCAACAATAAACCCATGGAGTGACACGACTATTACCTTTAATGCCAGTGATGAACCTAAATTCCGAAGAACCCGAGCACCAGCGGCATTGGTCCCCAGTCCAATAGTGGATGACTTATGCCTTACCAAGGTACTCCTGGACGGTGGCAGTGGATTGAACCTCATTTATGAGGAAACCCTTTGAAAAATGGAAATAGACTGGAGCCGCGTTGAGCGAAGCAACACAACCTTTAGAGGAATAATCCCCAGCCGGGAAGCATGCTGTACAGGAAAGATCACACTGGATGTGGTGTTCGGCATGCCGGATAATTACAGGTTCGAGGAGGTCACGTTTCAAGTGGCCCCGTTCAGCAGCGTATACCACGCTCTATTAGGGAAAGAGGCATTCACAATCTTTCAAGCTATACCCCATTACGGGTACATGAAGCTCAAAATGCCTGGACCCAATGGAATCATCACTCTTGCTAGTGACCCAGACATAGCACTCCGCGCCGAAAACAAGACAGCCGCACTGGCCCTTGAGGCACTATCCGAAGCCCTAGCGGCTGAGGAACTGACTGCGCTGCGCTCCACAGTGAACAGGGACGACGTGATACTCAATAAAAGATCCAAGTCCACCTCCTTTAAACCGGCAGACGAAATAGTCAAATTCCAAGTCCATCCAACGGACCCTACCAAAACGGCCTCCATCGGGGTGCAGTTAAACCCTGATGTAGACGCCGCACTACGAGAATTCCTACGCGAAAATTGGGACATTTTTGCCTGGCACCCTTCAGACATGCCAGGAATCCCACGCAGGCTGGCCGAGCACAGCCTAACATCCTAAAAGGATTCTAGCCTGTCAAGCAGGCTCTTCGGCGTTTCTCTAATCCTAAGAGACAGGCCATGGGAGAGGAGCTAGACAAACTACTGGAGGCCGGATTCATCAGAGATATAAAACATCCGGATTGGCTAGCAAACCTGGTGATGGTACCAAAGAAGGACAAATCCTGGCGCCTATGTGTTGATTTCAAGGACCTCAATAAGGCTTGCCCAAAGGATCCCTTCCCCCTCCCCCGCGTCGATCAAATCATCGACTCCACCGCAGGACACGATTCATTGTGTTTCCTCAACGCATACTCCGGCTACCATCAAATTAAGATGGCAGAGCCAGACGAAGCCACAACAGCTTCATTACCCTGCTTCAACACAATGCTCTTCGGGCTAAAAAACGCCGGTGCAACATATCAGCGCATGATTCAGACATGTCTGGCAAACCAGATCGGCAAAACAGTGGAAGCATACGTAGATGATGTGGTCGTCAAAACAAAGCATGTCTAAACTCTAGTAGACGACTTGACGTTCACATTCGATAACCTCTGAGCATATGAGATCAAGCTTAACCCAGAAAAATGCGTCTTTGGTGTACCAGCCGGAAAGCTCTTGGGCTTCATTGTATCCGGTAGAGGAATTGAAGCAAACCCAGCCAAGATCCGAGCTCTGTCACAATTGGATATTCCAAAGGACCTCAAGCAAATACAAAAATTGACTGGATGCGTGGCGGCTCTAAGCCACTTTTCCCCCGCTTGGGAGAAAAGGCATTACCCCTTATCGCCTCCTCCGGCGCACCGAACACTTCGAGTGGACGGATGCCGCCACGGCCGGACTCGAAGAAATAAAAGCCATATTGGCAACAAACCCGGTCCTGGCCGCGCCTAACATCGGCGAACCGATGCTATTATACATTGCGACAACTTATCAGGTTGTAAGCGCAGTGTTCGTCGTCGAACGAGAAACGGACGGACACAAATTCCCCCTTCAAAAACCAGTTTACTACGTGTCCACTCTCCTCACTCCATGCAAGTCACGGTACCCGCATTATCAAAAGATAGCGTACACGGTGTATATGGCATCCCGGAAGCTGCGACACTACTTTCAAGAGTGTTCAATAATAGTAGCCTCCAAAGTACCTCTTAACGATATTATAAACAACCGCGACGCGACGGGCCGGATTGCCAAATGGGCCATTGAGCTCCTGCCATTCGACATAACCTATAAGCCATGGTGAGCTATTAAGTCGCAAGTTTTGGCCGACTTCGTCGCTGAATGGACTGAAGCCGAACTCCCTAAAGAGTACGGCACATATTCCAACTGGATCATGCACTTCGACGGCTCGAAAATGTTAGCTGGACTGGGGGCCGGCGTTGTTCTGACGTCCCCAACAGGAGATATAGTTCAATACGTACTCCCGATAATGTATACAGACTCCAACAATGCAGCCGAATACGAGGCCCTTCTACATGGTCTCCGGATGGCAGTCTCCATGGGCATCCAACGCCTAGAGGTGCGTAAGGATTCGAACCTCACGATATCCCAAATAAATGGAGACTTTGATGCCAAGGATCCAAAAATGGCAGCTTATCACAACGCCGTCCTCAAAATGTCAGCTCGATTCGAGGGGCTTGAATTCCACCATATAGCCCGATAAAACAATCAGGCAGCAGACGTCCTGGCACGCATCAGCGCAAAGCATGATGCAGTCCCCCCAACATCTTCTTGGAGAGGCTATTCAAGCCATCCGTATTTTGGGAAGGGGAATCCGGAAATAACAGCCTGGACCCAACTGCACCGACCGACACCGAACATTCTGACACAACGGGAGGCTCTGCCAACGAAGTAACACCCTCAGCCCACGTATTAATTGAAGTTATTGCCCCGTGGACAGAACCATTCCTAGCCTACGTAACCAGGCACGAACTTCCCGAGGACCAAAACGAGGCACGCTGCATAGTGCGGCGATCTAAAGCCTATAAAGTCCATGAAGGAGAACTTTATAAGAAAAGCACAACCGGAGTCCTTCAAAGGTGTATCTCCGAAGAGGAAGGGCGGAATCTCCTGGCTGAAATCCATGCCGGACTCGGCGGGCACCACGCCGCAGCCCGGGCCCTTGTAAGCAAGGCCTTCCGTATAGGATTTTATTGGCCAACGGCCCGAGCAGATGCTCAGGACTTAGTCCAACGATGCATTGGTTGCCAAGTCTTTGCTAACCAAAGCCATATGCCACCCACCGCCATCCAAACTATACCCATCACCTGGCCCTTCGCGGTCTGGGGGCTTGACATGGTTGGACCCCGTCAAGGAGGAACCCACAAGCAAAAATACCTACTGGTCATGGTGGACAAATTCACCAAATGGATAGAGGCCAAGCCTGTTAAGACGGCCGAATCCGGACCGGTGATAGACTTCATATCAGGGGTGGTACACCGTTACAGCGTCCCCGATAGCATCATCACCGATAACGGCACGAACTTTACGGCCGACGAGGTAAAACTCTGGTGCAAAAACATGGGCATCAAGCTCGACTACACTTTAGTCTATCACCCACAAACTAACGGTCAAGTCGAGCGAGTAAATGGTCTAATCATGAGCGGCATCAAACCCAGAATAGTGCGGTCCCTCAAGGAATCTAACACGCACTGGGTAGAGGACCTCGACTCCATACTCTGGGGGATGCGGACCACGCCGAATCGCACCACCAGATTCACACCATTTTTTATGGAATACGGTGCAGAGGCAGTTCTGCCCTGCGACATAATTCATGACTCACCTCACGTGCGCATGTACGAAGAAAGAGAAGCCGAACTCGATCGGCAGGACAGTTCTGACGCCTTGGAGGAGGAGCGTGACGTGGCAAAAGCCCGTTCCGCATTCTATTAACAGCAAGCTCGAAGATATCAAAGCAAAGAAGTACGGGCCAAAACTTACAATGTTGGCGAATTAGTTCTAAGCCCGCCGGACAAGAAAAAGGACAAACTCAAGCCCAAATGGGAAGGTCCCTTCATCATTGACCAAGTCCTGACTGGTGGAGCGTACCGTCTGCGAGATGCATCGGATAACCGACTCGAGCCGAACCCATGGAACGCAGCCCATCTCCGAAGATTCTACGCCTAGCGCCGGACTCTGTGTTCGTCTCCTTCCTCTGTCTATTTTTTACACATTAAGCTATCTTATATTTCTCTCCCTCTCCCTCCTTTTTTTCTTACAGCCTTTAAGGGCTCATTCGCGCCTTGTTTGCAAACAATTGACGCACTATCCGCGCTCATTATACCTGGGGGCTTCTTTAACAGAAGCTTGCTTATATGGGCCTCATGCCCAACACATGTGTCACACTTCCGCATGTACCTTTTATTCACCATTATATGCATTGATATGACTTAAGTTTTGGCCAAGCTGGGTTGCCTGGCTCCTGTGCTTACCCCTACGTTCCCGATTGTTCGGCTAGGTTGTAAAGGGAGCACCTTTGCGATTGTTACTGCCGGGTCAGCCGGATGTGTACCTCAGACTGGGTGAAGCCGAAAGCTAGCGTTCTTAAGGGAATATTCGGTCGGTGAACTAAAGATGATTTCTCACTCGTTTATTTATCTGTCCCCAGATATTTTTCCGCTTTTTTTGCAGTGCGGACATGCACTTTAGGGCATGCCTCCCAGGGAAAGGAACCCTTAACGGAACTATTCTCCCTGGAAGATGTTTCTTACTAACCATGTAATATAACATAACTAGTTGGGTACTTGTTTGTTCAAGCACTATTGACCTCTACGCCTAGTCTCCACGCATGCCTCGGTTCTTGTATAACCGAGAGGGTATTCGGACACACTCCGGACTATCGGGTCCCGATGTTGAAGCGAAAAGGTCCGCCATGACAAACGATCTACAATCCGGCTAGAAGGCATCTTACATGTCATCTTAAATTACATAGTCAATTTGACTGGGTATATTCCTCTTCAATACCATCCTGCAGGCTGTCTAGTTTACAGTCCTGTTGGGAATATTTCGCGGCCAATTCTACCTGGTCGTACACTAAACTAACAGGGATCTCCTTCCCATCGGGCCCCATAGGTCCGACCTCGGCCATGTGGTTTGGGTCAGCCTTCGTGTACCACGTCTTCACCATGGCCCAGGCCTCCCTAGTGCCTTGACGGAAGGCTGATATCTTCCATAATCGGAAGCGCCGCCGCGCTCCCTTCAGCTTGTCTGCAAGCTCTCCGAGGCCTTCGGGCATGGAGACGGATGGCCACAAGGCCTGGGCGACGCCCTGCATTACCTGTTGAACTCGTTCGTGCAGTTGTAAGAGCTCGGGAAGAAGGTCACCCATAGAGCCGGGCATTTCCTCTGCAGGCCGACCTATCAGCATACCTACAGA
The DNA here is from genome assembly GCF_018294505.1 of Triticum aestivum. NCBI lineage: Eukaryota > Viridiplantae > Streptophyta > Magnoliopsida > Poales > Poaceae > Triticum > Triticum aestivum. Next base: position 303,506,689 of record NC_057798.1, on the reverse strand, counting down.
CATAACTCTGTCAATTGACTTCCTCGCCGAACTCTTTTTTCGAAGTTTGTTCAAGCACTTACTAAAAATGCCACGCCAAAGCCGCCGATTCTCCTTCATGGAGTCCGACAGCTTGGCACGAACATCCTTTAGTTCCTCGCCCAGCTGGGTGTTGGCATCTTGGAGATTATTCTTCTCTTGCCTCACCCTCGTAAGCACGCTCTCGCCAGCCTTTAACTGGCGCAAGAGTTGTTTCTTGTCCGGATCCACCCCGGCGCCATCTGCAATGATTTTTCCAGATTTGAACACATGTCGCACTTCACAACATACTTATCTTTCGAAGCATATATTACCAGAGGGGGTTTCCTTGGCCTCCCCTGTCGCGGCTAGTGAGGCCTCAAGTTGGGCTTTGCACTCTTCTAGCTCCCGGGACAATTGGGTATTCTTTTCTGTAATATCCTGCATAACAAATGATCCTTAAATCAGTTATTCTAACTGTTTCAAGTCTCGGGGGCTACTGACATATACAACCATCAAATTTTCTCACCCGTATGTCTTTTACATACTGCTCCGTGGCTCTGGCTAGACCATTTTGAGCGGCACAGAGGTACACATCTCCTGTATTGAAGGCATCCAATGCCTCTTGGGAGAAACAAGCGTCACGAAAAACTGTCCGGCGACGCCTGTGGTTCATGGCACTCTCCACCTCAGAATTGGTGGCAGACAGTCCGTCCGCATCCTCTGGCAGAGGAGCGTCTGGTGCACGCCTCGCATTCGCCTCCGCTTCTGGACCCGGCCTTGGAGCCTGGCTAGTGGAGGCGTGATTGGCAACCTCTCTGGATATAGTCCGGCGAGCGCTCTTTTTCCTGAAGAGAGCGTGAGCGTTAGTATGCCTCGAGGGAATAAAACCTGGGAATAAAATGGCACGCCATACTGTTGCGCCGGCATCAGAATCTGAACCGCACTTCTTTTCAGCCTGCTGGGCCTCGCAACCCCTTGTTGGTTAGCCACCGCAGGCCCGGCCCTCCGCCTCAAGGAGTTCCCCTGCGAAAACGCCATTGGTATATGTTGATAAAAAATAAGCACGGATGGATCATCTTAAAAGTACTAGGACTTCGGTCTCGGTTACTTGTGAGGCTGGAAGTAGTCCGAGATAATCGGTCGTAATGGGCACCAAGGTGTTGTCCTTACTCAATTGATGAAACACTCCATCGATTAGCACCACAGATAAGTCCGGGTCCTCTTGGGATTGCGGATCTAAGGACCGCTCCGGGTCCTCGGGTTGTGGGGGAGGGCTGTTTATCTCCTTTACAACCTGGCGTAGCTCCTGCGTTGAAATTGCTAGACTGAATACTTGACTATGGGAATATGAAACAGATGGGCGAGTGAAAGTGTCCGTTTAGCTAGCTTGGAGGATTGTATATAGAAAATCCGCCGCGTGGGTTGACGCGGAGGAATTCCTCCTCTTCTCCCTTGTACAAAGCAGACAAGATCTTTATTAGAGCGGCAACCGAGTCCGGCACCTTACGGCCGCACCGGGTAGCGTCGTCCTCCCCGTTAAAATCCCACATAGGGTGGCCTCTATACTGCAGCGGGTGCACCCCCCGCATGATGCATGTAGCCATGACCTCGATCATGGTCAGTCCGGAATGAGCTAACAACCTTATCCGGCTCATAAGGTAAAGGACATCCTTGTCGTTTTCCTTCTGAGGGCTCCGTGGACGCCAGCTTAGGTGCTTCCTCAAAGGAGCATTATCGAACTCAGGGAGGCCGATCCGAAGAGGGTCCGACAGGGGGACGTGTTCTATATAAAACCATTCCGAAGGCCAGTCTTCGGACGCCTTCTTTGGGGTTCCGGATAGGTATCCGGTCCCGGCGATGCGCCATAGCTCGGCTCCGCCCACTTGATATATCGACCCCTCCTGAGAACGGGGCATAAGGCAAAACAATTTCTTCCACAGTGCGAAATGGGCCTCGATGCCCAAAAACAGCTCGCAAAGGGCTACGAAGCCCGCAATATGCAATATGGAGGCAGGTGTGAGGTTGTGCAACTGGAGGCCGTAGAACTCCAGGAGCCCCCGGAGAAACGGATGAATTGGAAATCAGAGCCCTCTTATCAAGTAAGGGACAAGGCATACCCGCTCTCCTTTGGAGGGATTGGGGATGCTCTCCGCTTTCTCTCCGCCATTATTGGTGGCACGCCCGGCTCGAACCGGGACCATGTAGGCTGGGGGGAGAAACCCCTTGGCTTGGAGCGCCACTAGCTCGCTGTGCGGGACGGAACATCTCTCCCAATCTCTAGGCTGATGGCTGGGGGGCGAGAGGAGGAGCTGCGTCGACTGGCCATGATGGAATGGATCTCTGTCGAATGCGCTCCGATGAATGCTCGCGGAGGGAAGATGGTGTGATTCAGATCTAAATCCCTGTCTCCATTATAGGCGGCTCATTTGCACAGCTAGGGGGGTAAATGAAAAAACACCCTGGCTTTTCGCATTCATTTGACACATGGAAGATGGCCATTATTGGGAGCTGAAGCCAAGGAGCGCAACATTCACCATAAGTCGGACACTATTCAACAGGCATATGGAATTTGGAGAAGAACTCGCCTTGCAATGCCGAAGACAAATCTGTGCGCCGGACTCATCGTCATTGAAGCCTGGTTCAGGGGCTACTGAGGGAGTCCTGGATTAGGGGGTGTCTGGATAGCCGAACCATGACCTTCGGCCGGACTCCTGGACTATGAAGATACAAAGATTGAAGACTTTGTCCCGTGTCCGGATGGGACTTTCCTTGGCGTTGAAGGCAAGCTTGGTGATACGGATATGTAGATCTCCTCCCATTGTAACATACTCTGTGTAACCCTAGCCCTCTCCGGTGTCTATATAAACCGGAGGGTTTTAGTATGTAGGATGAACAACAATCATACCATAGGCTAGCTTCTAGGGTTTAGCCTCTCTGATCTCGTGGTAGGTCTACTCTTGTACTACCCATATCATCAATATTAATCAAGCAGGAGTAGGGTTTTACCTCCACCGAGAGGGCCCGAACCTGGGTAAAAACATCGTGTCCCTTGTCTCCTATTACCATCCGCCTAGACGCACAGTTCGGGACCCCCTACCCGAGATCCGCCGGTTTTGACACCGACACCGACCCCGACCTCGACACCCTGACACACCTATCGACCCCAGACATGATGATGATACAAAAACATCATATATATTTGTGTAGTGCTGAAATTTCTCTTGACTCACTTAGGTGCCCCCGAGATGGTGTGTCGATAAGATGGACTGTTGGGAGGCGTTGGTGGATGTGTGGTGCTCTCCTGAATGGCGGCTCGACCATGGAAGGGCCAAGGTTAAACGCGAACAAATGGAAGGTGTGCCACACCATGAAGGGAGCTCCAACCTGTTTGAGTACGGGGATAACTGGGTATGTGGTTTGCCACATGATTCATGCAATTTCATTCTTCATGATAGCATTTATCCTTTCCAATATTAAACTTAGCTTATTTTCCTCAAAAATGACATAAGAACCTTTCTTAGCTCCAAAATGACCAAAACTTAGATTATTTTCCTTGAAAATGACATAATAACCTTTCTTAGCTCCAAAATGATCTATTTACATAGTAATATCATTCTTAATGCTAGCTTGAGACCTAATTAACTAATATTTTGTTCCTCTCTCTCAGGCGCACTACCACAAGAAACCTGTGCCTTCTGTGTTTGACCTCTATGGCATGGCCCATATGGCCCCGTACAATAAGGCCAAGGCATTCACGGAATCTGACCTAGATCATCAAGAGAACTTCACCAATATCTCCTCCCACCACAAGCTTGTGAAGTACAGAGACGAGGGGAAGACGAGGAAAGGGGAGGACTTTAACCCGAGCCAAGATCATTTTGATACAGAGTTGGTGATGATATATGGTGGCCGGAGGTCCCATGGCTCTCAAGCCATTGCTGATGGACTGTTTCGTTGTCCTAAGACTCTCCCATAGATCAAGGAGCGCCAGAGTAGCTACGATCCTGAGATAACGCCTCGTGCATGGCCCGCAAAGCTCGTCGTGGCGGTTAGTTAAACAGACTCTTTGACATTTCATCCATTACATTGTGTGTGCGTCCGTCGATGATTACAGTGCTAACGAGGAGTGTTGTGTTGCAGGCAGCGGTTCAGAAAGAGAGATTGAAGACCCGGGAGCTTTTGGAGGAGGCAAAAAGGGAGGCGGCGGAGAGGGAGAGGGAGAGGGAGGAGAGGACGGCTAAGCTATTGGAGGAGGAGAGGAACCGAAACGATGCGTCTCACCGGGCCCTATACGAGCTCATCGTGGTACATTTCTTGTGCATATTAACCCAATCATGCATGTAATGTTCGCATTACTAACTAATATGACTGACTCGTGAGAACCAAATGTGCAGACCATGTGCGAGAAAAGCGGTCGGGCCGCTCCGCCGATGCCCCATATTGCTCTGGTGGGCACGGTGAGTTTGATTTGAATGGTCCTTAGTTACTACTATTCACACTTCAGTTTGCATAATGCTAACGAGACATTATTGGAAATGATCTTTGGTTCAGCATGGCTCCCGACATGCATCGACCAATCCCTCCGCGTCTGCCAAAGCCGGAACAACGACCGGTCCTTCACCTCTGTCTGCCAAAGGTGCAACCCTGACCATTCCTACACCTCCGTGATAACGGTATTTTCTTCTTATTTATCCTGTTTAGTCCATTTATGACATAATTTAGCCTATTTAGCCCACAAATGACATAATAAGATGAAGAAAATCAAGGAAGAGGAAGGAAAGAAGGAACAGGAAGAAAAGAAGAAGAAGAATAAGAAGAAGAAGAAGTTCTACTTCTTTTTCTTCTTCTAGTCTTCTTCTCCTTCTTCTAGTCTTCTTCTCCTTCTTCTTCCTCTTCTTCTTCTTCTTCTTCTTCTTCTTCTTCTTCTTCTTCTTCTTCTTCTTCTTCTTCTTCTTCTTCTTCTTCTTCTTCTAGTTTTCTTCCTCTTCTTCTTGTAACTTTCTTGTTTCCCATTTTGCAGATTGAACTCACTATATGGAAGCTTGCATTGATGGAGTGCTTGTTTCTCTATTCTTGTTTTTGTTTTTATCGAAGAATAATGTGGAACTTGTTATATGGATGCGTGTAACAATGTGTTGGATGGATATTGTGATAGTAGTGTAAGATGTATGGATGATACTATGTTTCTTATGTATGTATATATGTTGTCATGGATGGAGCTATATATGTGTTGCATAGATCATATGTCTGTTGTGCCTGTGAATATATATATATATATATATATATATATATATATATATCTGTGTGTGAATTCCAGTGAAATTAAATGGATATAAATGAAAACATGGGACATATAGCCTTTTTGCCGTCCGCTAGCAGACGGCAAAGAGCTTCGCCGTCAGCTAGCAGACGGAAAAGAGGACACGTGGAAGTCACCTGTACAAACTGGGAACGTTGGCTGCCTATTTGGTCAGCTATGCCATCTGCTGGCGGATGGTAAAGACCTTTGAAGCTTCCCAGTGCTAGCCTAACTGAGCTCTTTGCCATCCGCCGGCGAACGGCAAAGAGCGCCGTTAACCCTAACGGCTCTGACGCCACCCCACTCCCATCCGTAGTCTTCTCCATCTGCTGGCCTCAGACGGCGGACGACACAATCGTTTGCCGTCAGTTTCTCAAAAGTGGATGGCAAAGAAGGCCTTTGCTGGCACCTGTTCAGACAGACAGTTCGCCGTCTGCTGGCCGACGGGAAATATGTTTGCCATTTGGGATCCATGCCTTTGCGGTCCGCCATGGCGGACGGCAAAGAAGTGGATTCCAGTAGTGTAAGACACTAATCAACCAAAACCCTAATGTCACCTAGATACTCCAATGTCACCACAAGTATCCACGGGTTTGATTATACCATATGCATCACACAATCTCAGATTCATCTATTCAAACCAACACAAAGAACTTCAAAGAGTGCCTCAAAGTTTCTACCGGAGAGTCAAGACGAAAATGTGTGCCAATCCCTATGCATAAGTTCACAAGGTCACAGAACCCGCAAGTTGATCACCAAAACATACATCAAGTGGATCACGTGAATATCCCATTGTCACCATAGATAAGTGCATGCAAGGCATACATCATGTGTTCTCAAATCCTTAAAGACTTAAACCGATAAGATAACTTCAAAGGGAAAACTCAATCCATTACAAGAAGTTAGAGGGGGAGAAACATCATATGATCCAACTATAATAGCGAAGCTTGAGGTACATCAAGATCATGCCAAATCGAGAACACGAGAGAGAGAGAGAGAGAGAGAGACCAAACACATAGCTACTGGTACATACCCTCACCCCTGAGGGTGAACTACTCCCTCCTTGTCATGGAGAGCGCGGGATGATGAAGATGGCCATCGGTGAATGATTCCCTCCTCCTTCAGGGTGCCAGAGTAGGGTCCCAATTGGTTTTTGGTGTCTACAGAGGCTTGCGGCGGTGGAACTACCAATCTAGGTTTCTTTCTGGGGGTTTCTGTATTAATAGGAATTTTTGGCGGCGGTTTCACGTCAGGGGGGTCTCCGAGTGAACCATGAGGTAGGAGCACGTGCCCAGGAGGGTAGGGAGCGCCCCCACCATCGTGGTTGACTCGGGACTCTTCTGGAGCAACTCTTTTGCTTCTGGGGCTTCTTCTAGTCCATACAAAGCTCCGTAAATTGGTAGGTCAATTTGACTCCGTTTGATATTCCTTTTTTGTAAAACTCAAAAACAAGGAAAAAGTAGAAGCTGGCACTAGGTTCTAGGTTAATAGGTTAGTCCCAAAAATCATATAAAATAGCATATTAGTGCATATAAAACATCCAAGTTGGATAATATATTAGCATGGAACAACAAAAATTATAAATACATTGGGGACGTATCACTAGCTTCTTAATTCCCAATTCAACAGTAATCCTGAGCCCAGCAAGGAGTCCATCATACTTTGCTATATAATTGGTTGCTTTCTCCCGGGGAAAATGCATCTGGACGACGTGCTTCAGCTGCTCGCTAGTGGGAGCAACGAGAAGCATGCCAGCCCCTGCACCTTGCAAGGAGAAAGCACCATCAAAGTACATGATCCATTCTTGGGGTGCTTCCTTGTCGGGAATAACTGTTTCCATTACTTCTTCGTCAGGGGTTGGCGTCCCTTCTGCAATAAACTTTGCCAATGCCCTGCTCTGGATTGTTGAGGTGCTCTCAAACTTCAGGCCAAAGCTGGATAACTCCAAAGCCCACTCCACTATTCTGCCGGTAGCCTCAGGGTTCCGAAGTATCCTTTGTAATGGGAAGCCGGCGACAACTGTAATCTCATGGGCTTGGAAGTAATGGCGCAGTTTCCTTGAGGCCATGATGAGCCCGAAAATCAATTTTTACACCCCAGAGTACCTTTATCTAGCCCCCTGTAGGAAGGAGTTGACGAAGTACACTGGGTGCTGCACCACTTTCTTCCTTGCCACGTCCTTGGGATCACTCCTACTGCTGTGCTCTTCTCTTTCCTGATCCTTATCCGGTCCTACCGGGCTGTGCTTATCCTCTGTTTCCTCTACTTCCCGTTGTGCCACTAGAGCTGCACTAACCACTTGATTGGTTGGTGCCAGGTATAGCAGCAACGACTCTTATGGATTAGGGCCCACCAATGTGGGCACGAAGGACAAGTAGGTCTTCAGCTCTTGTAGTGCTGCATCTGCCTCTTGGGTCCACTTCATTTGTCCTGCCTTCTTCAAAATTTTGAATAATGGCAGGGTTCGCTCGGAAGACTTGGAGATGAATCTGCTATGCGCAGCAACAAATCCTGTCAAACACCTCACATCTTTAACTGTCCTGGGTGCCTGGATTTGTTCTATAGCCTTGATCTTATCTGGATTGGCCTCGATCTCGCGATGGGATACAAAGAAACCAAGTAGCTTGCCAGAGGGAACACGAAACACACACTTCTCCGGGTTTAGCTTCAAGTTTATCTGGCACAGATTAGAAAATGTCTCTTCCAGATCCTGGATGAGGGTGCATCTGTCCTTGGTCTTGACCACAATATCATCCATATAAGCCTCAATATTTCTGTGCAACTGCGGTTCAAAACCCATTTGGACTGCCCTTGCAAAAGTAGACCCGACACTCGTTAACCCAAAAGGCATGCAGACAAAGCAGTACGTACCGCATGGGGTGATGAAGGAGGTCTTCTCCTCATTTTCCTTGGACATAAAGATCTGATGATATCCAGAGTATGCATCTAGGAAATAAAGAAAATTACAGCCTCAAGTGGAATCCACGATTAGGTCGATGCACGACAAGGGAAATGGATCCTTCGGGCAAGCCTTGTGAAGGTCTGTGAAGTCAATGCAAAGCCTCCACTTCCCATTGGCGTTGCGTACAACCACTGGGTTTCCTAACCATGTTGGATGCAGTACTCATGTGACCAAACCAGCTGCCTGAAGCTTCTTATTCTTGTCAGAAATGAACTGCTACCGCTCCAAGGCCTGCTTCCGCACCTTCTGCTTGACGGGTCGGGCATGTGGGAAGACAACAAGGTGGTTCTCTATTAACTCCCTGGGAACACCGGGGATATCAGGTGGTTTCCAAGCAAACACATCGATATTGACCCGCAGGAAGGTAACTGGCGTGCGTTCCTGTTTGTCAACAAGGGTGGCGCTGATAGTAAAGGTACCATCAACGCCAGCCAGCCCTACCAGGACCTTCTTCACCATGGGGTGCTACAGTCTTTTGGCCCCATTGATGTTCGAACACTCCGGCACGTCATCAACGGTGTCGTGCACTCGGTAGTGGCACGCTTGCCGGATTCCCTACAATCCCTCTTAATTCCCTTACTTTATTTGGCAGGCACTTCTGTTTCAGAGGCCTCTGCTCCAACAACGTCCCGATACATCTTATCCACGCATATCATCGCGTCTTTCTTATCTGATGGAATGGAAACGACACCCATTGGGTGTGACATCTTGAAGGTATTGTAGGCATAGTGGGATGCCACCATGAACTTGGCCAGAGCAGGGCGCCCAAGTATTCCATTGTGCGGCAGGGGGAGGTCGACCACATCAAACACAACCTTCTTACACTACTAGGAAAAGGGCTATAGATGGGATGGGCACTAATGGCGCACCTGTCAGGTGGTGCGCCATTAGTATATACTAATGGCACACCATGTTTCGGTACGCCATTAGTGTGGAAGACACTAATGGCGCACCAGGAAAACGGTGCGCCACTAGAAACAATTTTTTTTTAATTTTTCCAAACATTCTTATGGGGCACCATGGCAAAGTGCGCCATTACTAGTGCTAACTAGTAATGGCGCACTGGCCACACCGTGCGCCATTAGTAACCAGTCCACCGACCCCCCATCCCACCGCACCCTCCCCCGCTCCACCGCCGCCGCCGACCCCCCGCACCCTCCCCCACTCCACCGCCGCCGACGTCCCACCACACCCTCCCTCGCTCCACCGGCCGCC
>NC_057798.1:303168517-303188810 GCF_018294505.1 Triticum aestivum | reverse complement strand
GAAGGGGGAGTGGGGAGCCAAGCCTAGGGAAGCGCTTGTCCAAAATGTAGGGTAAGTTACCAGCGTACCCCCACCGGTTTTGACACCACGACGTGGAGCTTCATTTCCGGCTGAGGGGTAGAAGGGGGATTTCGCGTGTCTGGGCTGCAGGAGCGATTTCGGATGAGGAGGGAGTTCTCGCACGCGTCCAAATTTCGGGATAACAAGGCGCGGCGCGGGTTGAAGAAGCGGGAGTTTCATAGCAGGTGAGACAAAAGATACTCGAGCTTGAAAATTTCGGGATAACAAGGTGCGGATTCCTTGTTCGGCAGAACAAACTTAACGTGTAAAGAAATCATACAAGACACAAGAGAGTCATGTCCCCTTTTACTATATTGCTATAGATGCCATTGAAAAAACTACAAAAAAAATGTAAAAAAAATCGGGAGAACATGATTACGCTGCACAGTACCAAATCGATTCACACTTCCCTCAACAACAACGAAAAACAAATCAATTCCCACCAAAGAAAGAGTAATGTCCCTTTTTATATGATTACAGATGCCATGATCTCGAATTTCAATTTTTGAATCCACGTTATGTTGAATTCGAATATATCATTAGGTGACCTTGCGGTTAATAATTGATGTAGTCATACATTTTGATCTTCCATCATATATGAACATTTTACTCCACCATGTGAACATATATATTGTCGTCCACCATATGGACTAAATTTGAATCAATTTTCCTTATTTGAATACGATTGTTGTCAAGTTATACAATAATTTAAATATTATCTTGATAACAAAAAGACATGCATATAGCAGTAATCATATTTCACTATGAACTACATGTACCATACGCTCTCTAATTCAAATATCTGTATCTATTTTATGTTGAATTTAAATCATAGTACATTATTGGCCTAGGTAGTGAGATGTTCGGGATAATCTAAACCCTGTTTTCATACGTATAATTTCTGATTGAATTGGGACAAGTTTTGGTATAAGCCTCTTGCAAAACCGGAGATTCTCTCAATGAGCCTCGTGGTTCCGAGAGGGAACATGTCACCTTTGTGTGCGAAATGATATACGTTGCCTCCCCCCTGATTTTATTTATAGAGGCAACATAGAACTATATGAGTGCCCTGTTAAATTTTGGAATTATTTCGGGTTCATTTGTCCTTTTTATACATTAATTGAGTTTCTGGACTTTTAATGTGCATAATCTAAATATGAATTGCATGCACATGCTCCGGTGCACCAAAGTGGGTTGAAAAATCACATGTGTGTCCTTGGTTGAATTTCTAGGTCCCATGGAAGAAATGAGAATGGAATTCAAACATCTGGGCGTCATGACTCTGCCAAGAACATCGAGAAACTTAGATTTTAAATTCATGTAATGAAACTTGGCATGGTGTCTTGTCATGGCACTAACATGTTGTGGTAAAAATTGGGCCGATTTGGAAGCTCGTGGTTCTAAGAGGGAACGTGCCACCCCCCCCCCACCCTTGAGTTTCTTAACAAATGTAACATAGAACTACATTAGTGCCATGTTAAATTTTGGAATTATTTCGGGTTCGTTTGTCGTTTTTATACATTAATTGAGTTTATGGTCATTTAATGTGCATAAGTCAAATTTGAACTACAAGCACATGCTCTCGTGCACCAAAGTTGGTTGAAAAATCACATTAGTGTCCTCGGGTGAATTTCTAGGTCCCATGCAAGAAATGAGAATAAAATTAAAACATCTGGGCATCGTGGATCGGCCGAGAACATTGAGAAACTTGGTTTTAAAATTCTTGTAAATCCAAAACACGTCTGAAAATCATGCAACTTGGTATGGATGTCATGTCATGGTACTACCATGTTGTGGTAAAAAAATGGCCGAATAGGAACAGATTTTGGTATAAGCTTCTTGCAAACCGAAGCTTCTCTCAAGAAGGCTCGTGGTTCTGAGAGGGAACGTGTCACCTTTGAGTGCGAAACAATATACCTTGTCCCCCTTGAGTTTATTTACAAAGGCAACATAGAACTACATGAGTGCCCTGTTAAATTTTGGAATTATTTCGGCTTCGTTTGGCCTTATTTACACATCAATTGAGTTTTTGGTCATTTAATGTGCATAATTCAAATTTAAACTACAAGCACGTGCTCCCGTGCACCAAAGTTGGTTGAAAATCACATTTGTGTCCCCGGGTGAATTTCTAATCCCATGCAAAAAATGAGAATAAGATTCAAACATCTCGCATTGTGGCTCGGTCAAGAACATTGAGAAACTTGGTTTTAAAATCATGAAACTAGGCATGGTGTCATGTCATGGTAGTACTATGCCGTGGTAAAAAAATTTGGCCGAATAGGAACAAATTTTGGTATAAGCTTCTTGCAAATCGGAGATTCTCTCAAGAAGGCTCGTGGTTTTGGGAGGGAACATGTCACCTTTGTGTGCATAATTCAAATTTGAAATCCAAGCACATGTTCTAGTGCACCAAAGTTGGTTGAAAATCACATGTGTGTCCTCGGGTAAATTAATAGGTTCCATGCAAGAAATGGGAATGAAATTCAAAATTCTGGGCGTCGTGGCTGGGTTGGAAACATTGAGAAACTTAGTTTTTTCATTCCTGTAAATCCAAAACATGCATGAAAATAGTGAAACTTGGCTTGGTGCCATGACATGGCACCAACATGATGTGGTAAATTTGCAGTCTGATTTGCGAAGGCGCACACATTAACAATCGACAAAGTCATTTTGGAACAAGTGTAACACAAGTATTATTGAAACCATGGGCGTTCTACTTACTAGTACCATTTACGTGCCGCCACGCGTCCCCATTTTTTATTAGCTAGGAGGCGCCGTGCAGGGTAGCTATTTGAGTACAAGGGGCGTGCGATCAGACCCCTGCGCGTGCTTATCGGGAGGAGAGCCCTTTGACCTCCATCTGCCGTCCACCTCTCTCCCAAGGTCTCCATTAATGGCGCCCGAGCCTCTGTTTAATGGTGTGGCTATGTCTCACTCGACTGAGATTTAAGAGAGAAAAAAGAAAATATGACAGCACTGATCTTGATGTAAGATCCGATGGACCTATATAGCATCTATTGCAACTTATAGCAAGACTGATGAATATATAAGGACAATTTTTTTTGATCAAAGAAGGGCTTGCCCCTTCCGATTTTCATTACTAAAAACCACCACAATTCACAAGAAGTTCAACCTAACTCCAGCCTAACACGAAGGACTAAAAGTACCAGATTGAAATCGCAACATCCCAAGAGGCCAACAAAGGCCAAACATCCGCGCTAGAACCCAACATTTCACAACCAACGACACAATCGACATCCTAAACCGATTATGACATCAAAAGAAACCAGGAAACTGAAGGAAGCATAGCAGCAACTAGAAGAACAGCAACGCCAGGGTCACCACAGCAAGAGTTTTCTTCATTCCAGCCTCGCAACATTGATCTTCCACAGAAAGATAAGAACAATTAATTATCTTATATAATTAGAAAGATAATTAAAAAAGCCGCATGCGGTTACGCTCGAAATACACAAGGGAAAAAGAAGAAGGAAGACAAGGATCTGGCTCGCTGATCTCTACTTTCTTGGTGCGTTGCTGCAGGCCGCGGGAACTAGTCTCTGCGGCGAGCGGCAATGAGCTCTTTTGTGTCCTCAAGATGCTACTTGAGAACATCCATGAATTCCTCCACCAGCATTTGGCGCTCATTGCGGAGCATGTCATTCTCGTCCATAAGTTTCTTGATGATGACGCCGGTCCTCTTCAACAAGGCACTGGTCTCCTCCTGCTGGTCTGCACTTAGGACGATCTTCTCCCTCAGCAGGTTGCGCTCGCCCCGGAGCCTCTCATTGCCCTCCCTTAGTTGCTGGATGATGCCGGTAGCCTGTTCAAACGAGGTTTTAACGTCGTCCTGCAACCTCTCCAAGCCGGAGATCTGATCCATCTGGCTATGGACGATCACATGCATGCGCCTGTAACAGTCGTCGCCTGCCCGCGAGAAATTTTCCCAGGCCGCCGCCGTGCGGTGGGACATCTCTGCTGCATTCGTGGCGCGGCGGGACATCTCTGCTGCTTCCGCGGCGCGGGCGGACCAGTCTGCTGCATCGACGGTGCGGCAGGACCTCCATGCTACTTCAGCGGCGTGGCGGGACCTCTGTGCTGCTACTTCCGCGCGGCAGGACATGTCGGTTGCTCTCGCAGCGAGGTGGGACATCTCTCGTGCTTCCGCTTCCATGCTCGCCTCTCCCTGGTAGCAATCTCTCGACCCAGAACTCACGCTGGCCATGGCAGACGCAAGGGAAGTATGCTGAATGACTTGTTTGTTTTTGTGGATGAGGAGTTGAGGAGGAATGTGCAGTCATCTTGGCATACTAGTATTTATAACAGAGTACTAATACGCTCCTAAGTGGGAAACCGTTTAGGTTGTGATCGGTGTGAACAGGTTTGGAATTCAATATACTAGCGTGGTACTAATACGCTCCTAAGTGGGAAACCGTTTAGGTTGTGATCGGTGTGAACAGGTTTGCAATTCAGTATAGCGTGGAGTAATTTGTAATGTGACGAGACGCAAGCTCAAAAACTTGTACTCTGAATTTAGTAGTACGTTATACAGGAAGAGAAGAGGTGCATGCACGCACTCGTCCTCTCACACACGCGTCTGTTTTTTCTCGAAAAGGAGGATGATGACCCCCGGCCTCTGCATCTGGGAGTCACACATGCATCTGTAGCTACGAATTGTAGTGTTCTCAACCATCCGATTGGCTCTATCATGGATGTACCTATATACTAAAACATGTCTAGATATATCTATATTTTGACAAATGGAAGGCATGTATTGTGGAACGGAGGGAGTGCTTGTCATCAAAATGGATAAAAAGGGACGTCTCTAGAACTAAAATACGTCTACATACATCTCCTTTTATCCATTTTGATGACAAGTAGTACTCTTACCCAAAGGATCTTTATATCCAACAGACACAAAGTATCCGTTCGACTGTTGGAAATTACTGATCTGATGTCGAAGTAATTGCTGCAGCGCCACCACAACCCACCATTTCATAAGCTAAAATAGACCAAGGTAATCCCTATATTAGCATATTACTAATATAAACATAAGGCACTGTCGAAACATTTAGGACGTGAGCTTGTCAATCTGAATGTGGAGGGACACAAGCTTAGCCCCGGCCAGCAGCTTGGGCGGAACTGTCAAGAAGGTCAGCTCCTGCACGTCGACGTCGCCGGGATCCTTGCTGCTTTTCACCTCCATTTCCACCTTGACGACATCGGTCGTGCCTTTGGGCTCCCCCGGTGGGCCGTTCGCCCACAGCTTGGCAAATTAGTGTGGCAGTGGGGACGTCCCCGCTCTGATGCAGATGACCGACATGGTGATAGGTGCGCTGATGTCGAGCACGCCGCCGACCAAGAAAAACGTGTGGCGCTCCTCCTCCGCGAACAGCAAGAGCCTTGGCTCCGACAGTGGCACTTGCAGCTGGAGCACCTTGCCGTACTGGATCCTGTGCATGGGCATGGGATGTGCGGTGCTGATGTGGTGGTAGAGCGCCGGCGACGGGCCTCCGTAGCCGCAGACGGGCACGGGGCATTTGCAGGGCGCGAGCAGACACACACTCTCGTGATCGGCGAGCTTGTGGTAAGTGACGTAGAGCCCACAACCTTCGTGCGGGCACTCCACCCTCACTGATGAAAGGACAGAGTCCACCTCCGTGTTTCGCACGTCGAAGCCACCGCCGCCCTCGCACTTCTGGCACTGCAGGTGGTTCCCGGGGCGCTCGACGCGGCAGTCCGCGCACAACAGGTGCCCTCCCTTGCACTGCAGAAATCAATCCAACAGCACATCAATCAAGAAACCTGCACCTTGCTCAATCAGCCGAACGGACGAGGTGTATTCAAACCTCATACACTGGAGGCGTCAAGGGGCGGAGGCACAAGGGGCAGTGGAGCATGGTGAGGTCCATCGAGACCTTACAGAGCTCCATCGTCGGGTCTTGTTCCTGTTCGGTCTGCATGATCTTGCCCTCCTCGTGCACAACCATCCTTGAAGGTGCATTAAATCAACACATGCAAGTACTATCAAAAGAAGAGTCACGGCATGCATGCATGCGTTGTAATTAATGCATCGGTAAACGCATATTATTGAAATATATCGAGTGCAGTGCTTTGATGTGTCGCGTCAACTCGTACATCAACGAGAAGTTTGATTATCCTCTCCCTCGCGGACTTAACTGTACCTGCCTTTGGCTGTATGACAGGTTGGCCACACACCTGTCGGGCCCACCTGTCATACATGCAAAGATAGGAGCGTCCCTCCCTCGCCCATGAGTGTGGTGGCTGGCAAGACTAGGAGAAGATTTCGCTACACGCTCTCCCTCCCGCACGCGGTGGACATGCAGCTGTTCAATCGGTGCCAGATGGCCAGAAGCGTATTGTAGTACTCCTCCAGTGCAGTCGTACACCATCATTGTTCGACTTCCCGAAGAGGCGAAGAGCCAAGTGCAGCCCGGACGCTCGTGTGGCAGTTTCATGTGTAGAGTAGTCTAGATAGCCTGTACCGTGCCTGTAAGCTTAAAATCGTTGGGGTCAGCTCCATGCTCTATGGCCATCTCGAAGTTTTTTTTAAAATTAAAATAGTCTTCTGACCCTACCTGTCACCCTGGTGATTGTAGTTTGCACGCTCATCTGGTCAACATAGAAATATATATTTTAATTTGTTTTTTTTTCGAAAAGGGGGGACTCCCCGGCCTCTGCATTAGAACGATGCATACCGCCACATATATTTTAATTTGTGGTGGGTAAATGTTAGAGGTTGCAGCAAATATATTGTACACTACGGGTCTTTCAGCCAAGTTTAGAGGCAAGCATGTGGGGCCAGTGCTATGATGTGTCACGTCAACTCGTAGAACGAGGAGAAGCTTGATTTTACTACACGCCTTCTCCCTCGCCCATGCGCGCGGTTGCTCGCAAACGAGGATAGGCTTTTGCTTAGTAGTAGTACTTCCACAACAAGCTATCCGTCCCGCTCGCGGTGGACGGACATGTAGCAGTGAATTCAACACTATAGAAGCAGTAGTAGTAACATCATTGTTCGTCTTCTCGAAGAGGCGAAGAGCCAAGCGCAAACCGAATGTTGCAGCTGTGAACATTGGAGCATGCATATAGCCAGGCTCTTGCATGAGACAAAATTGCTATGTGAGCCCACTATTGTACTAGTACGTATAACTACTTGCTAGTATAGCCCTGTATACTAGAAAGGAGTATTTGCCCTTCTAGCGATTTCAACAAGTGACTAGACTACACCGAGACGGAGTACATATGGAGCAAAATGAGTGAATCTGCACCGTAAATAAATACGTACTAGTTCTATCGTTTTCCTCTCTGAGGTGCACAATATTGAGTACACAGACTAGTCTCTTTTTGACATGCATTTACATTTTTTGACACAGTACAGACGCAAGCGCTCATATACACGCGCATACACTCACCCCTATGAATGCACACACGCACGGCACTATCATCTTCAAATTTATGAAGTCACCATAGGCACCTCGTCGTCGACGGGTCCATAGGTGCTTGAATGCCAAGGAGGAAGACGGTAGCGGTTCCCGAGACGTTGAACGGTCAATGATGCATCCTCAATTACATGCAGAGGGAATTAATTGGAGAAGCAGACTAGAGCCAGCATGATGTGAATGCAACAGAGTTTGGACTCTCATATAATAAAGGCGCCCCACCACTCCAATCCATTTCTTCCCAAGTCTCTATGCAACACTGCTCACTCCAATCCAAGACCAAGTGACCAGAAGCCACAAGCACCTATGGAGGCGATGGACGCGAGCGGCAGTCGGCTGTGCCAAATCATCCAAGGCGCCGGCCTGCGGCCTCGCACCGCGCAGCGTTTCCAGACGGTGCTGGCGACCAGAAGCAGCGTAGCCCTCGGCAACGCCGACTTTGCCTCTCGCATGGACGACATGATGGTCAACTCCATCCGCAAGTTCACCGCCGTCAAGAAGCGCGCGGACGACCTTGCCATACTGCTCCAGCCCGCGCGCCCAGGCTCCTCATTGCCTGCCACCCTCATCGGCCTACATGGTGACGAACTCTTTCAAGCCCTGGTGGCCCTGCATGTGCCGGAGGTCGCGACGAAGAATGTGCACCTCGAGGTCGCGCTCGCCGCGCAACACCTCGCCATGCAAGAAACCGTCGACCTACACATCCACGTCTACGAGGAAATAGTCTACATAGGTCACTACAAGGCAAACGAGGACAGAAAGACGTTGGCCTTCTTCCAGCGGCTGGAATCTTTGGACGCCATTGTTCAGAAGCACGTCGACCTGGCCACGAAAGCCGCTGCTACTTAGGTGCCATTCGGTGGGCCGGCGCCCTGAGTCGAGGAGGTGGATGTCGTTGATGGATGCATCTCTTCTTCTTGCCTCCTTTAACCAGCACTGCATCGCCTCGTGGCCTTAATGTTTTATTAGTATAGTATTCCCTCCGTTCCCTAATATAAGTCTTTCTAAAGATTCCAGCAAGTGACTACTACATACGGAGCAAAATAAGTGAATCTACACTCTAAACTATGTCTTCATACATCTGTATGATGTATTCCATTTGAAGTAGTATCTAAAAAGGCTTATATTTATGAACAGAGGGAGTATATGGCATTTTTTATTCCAGTCGTAACGTTTTCACTATGAGGTGGGGCCGACACCGGGCGTCGGCCGAGTTTAGAGCAAGTACAATAAGGTGATGTAGGTGGGCTGTAAGACATTAAATATTATATTCTTGCTTACTTGGAAGAGAGAGAAGAGGAGAGACAAGGGAAGCGGGCTACTAGTTAACAGTCGGCTGCAGCACGTGCTCCTAGGTACTTTGTGAGAGAGTGCAATGCGCCATGTATCAACAAAGTAGTACTCCCTCCGTAAACTAATATAAGAGCGTTTAGAGCACTACTTTAGTAATCTAAACGCTCTGATATTAGTTTATAGAGGGAGTACATATTTATATCTAGCTATTGTACTTGTTGGCTATAAACTTGACTATATGTGACATGGCAACATGATATAGCCAACAGCTGGCTATATTATTAACCATGCTCTTAGAGAGTAGAATAGAGAAACGAGGGAGTTGGGCTAGCTGTAGCACGGACGCTGTTGTTAGATGGGACTCGTGTTTATAGAATAGGAGTACTGAGCACTCGTGCCTCTTTTTTTTAGGGAAAAATTAGTCGTATGTCTAGTACCACTAGTTGGGTGCCTGCGACCTATAGCTGTCATCACATTAGGTCTACTTTTCGAACCGCGGCTACACTTCACAGTAGATATTTTTCACGCATTTATCCTCCTATATATACTCCTAGGCTATTTCCACGTGCTCCCGTTCGCCGACATGTGGGACATAGAGCATCTAGGTCGTAGTGCATGCACGACTCGGAGCATATGCCGGAGTACTTTACATTTCATACCTCACGAATTACATGCAAACCCCCCGCAGAAGAATAAATAAATCAATGAATTAGTACATGAAACCAGATTATTTTCGTGGAAACCGGAGCACGTTCATTAAATTTTGGACATAACACATTTGTAAAAAATGACCGGCCTCTAACACGTTTATAAAAAATGACCGGACCTCTAACACGTCTAAGGGCCTCTTTGATTTTTTCCAAAAACAGGGCCTCTTTGATTCGCAGGATACTGAAAACACAGGAATGGGGAAAGTATGATGGCGATGAACCGAGACAAGGAGAACTCTAACTTAGTTAGAGGTTAGAGTTAGATTCTAACCCGGAACTAACTCTAAACCAAAGAGGTGTATGGAGGCAGGGTTAGATTGACAATAAATGCTCTATCTCAATCATTTGACTACTTTGGAACCTATTTTTAGTCAGACTAAAATAAGTCCCTTGGATCCAAGCACCCTCTTGGTGTGGCCAGCTCTTCTGTGGCCTCCTCCCGCTCACAATTGACATAAACGAACCATCTATACAATCAAGCATGCAAAACATGGAAATTTTTACTCTGTCCATACAAATGAGATATCCCACTTAAACATACAAGTCGTCAATCAAGCTTCACAAAATAAAAAAAACACTTCATGAAACAAAGAATGAGCTAACTCATCACGGAAGTTGTTCATGATAGGGAAGGAGCCCGAAGCCCCTCACGCACCGAGGGAGGAGCTCGCCAGCGTTGCTCTGGAGGAAGGATCTGTAGAGCCCAAGCCCCGGGAACCCCTCCGACGCCGGCCCTTGCGAGTTGAGGTCGACACCGGCATGGGTAGCAGGGCCGCTTGCCGCCGACTGGGAACTTAATCTTTGGGCCTCTATAAATAATGCAAGCCTGTAACTAAAATACCTAGAAAGGTGAATTGAATCTTTGGGCCTCTAGAAATAATGCAAGCCCGAAACTGAAATACCTAGAAAGGTGAACTGAATCTTTGGGCCTCTAGAAATAATGCAAGCCTGAAACATAAATACCTAGAAAGGTGAACTGAATCTTTGGGCCTCTAGAAACAATGCAAGCCTGAAACTGAAATACCTAGAAAGGTGAACTGAATCTTTGGGCCTCTAGAAAGAATGCAAGCCTGAAAATGAAATACCAAGAAAGGTGAACTGAATCTTTGGGCCTCTAGAAATATTGCAAGCCTGAAACTCAAATACCTAGAAAGGTGAACTGAGTCTTTGGGCCTCTAGAAACAATGCAAGCCTGAAATTGAAATACCAAGAAAGGTGAACTGAATATTTGGGCCTCTACAAATAATGCAAGCCTGAAATTGAAATACCTAGAAAGGTGACCTGAATCTTTTGTCCTCTAGAAAGATTTATTACCTCCTCAAGCACCATCAAACAATTCCATGCGTGCACCACAAATCTATAGCAAGTTTGATCAGGATCTACTTTTCCAAATCAGAATTAGCGCTAGAGCAAGCAAGATCAATGATATTGTCGTGAGACACAAAAGGAACGAACAAACTCGACCCTCTCGCGACCTCCCAAGTAGATGCGCCGCCGCCGCGCACGACTGAGGGAGAAAAATGACTGGTGAAGGGGGAGCGGGGCGACCTTCGAAGGTCGGAGGGAGAGGGCGGCCAGAGTAAGGCGGCGGAGGCCGGAAGGAGAGGGCGGCCGGAGGAGAGAGAGGGCGAGCGGTGCTTGGGCGGGCGGCCCTATGGGGAACATAGAGGAGTCGTGCGAGAGGGGGGGGAGCGATCTGGTGCGGGCAAGTGAGATTTTTTTAGGGGAGCGATCTGGTGCGGGCAGGTGAGATTTTTTTTAGTTCTCTGGGCCCAGGATAACTAACCCAATTAGAACCTGTCCACCGGGCTAGTTTTTTTAGCTGGGTTAGAGCAAACTAGCTCAAACTAACCCCTCTTGTTTCGATAATTTGAGGCTATTTCAACCCAAACTATCTCTAACTCAGGGATCCAAACAAAGAGGAGTGTTACTGTACATGCTACAGTGTGGACCGTAGCACATTGTTTTTTATGGCCATATCACCACATTATTGTTTTCTACTGCTGGTTCACTGGGCTACCGTGGTTCACACGGCTGGTTCACTGGGCTACCGTAGTTCGCACTCCTCCGACCTGAGTAGTACTCCCTCCGTTCCTAAATATAAGTCTTCGTAGATACTTCACTGTGGACCACATACGGATGTATATAGAAGCATTTTATGTGCAGATTCACTCATTTTCTCCATATGTGGTCCATAGTGAAACCTCTCCAAAGACTTATATTTAGGAACGGAGGGAGTAGTATAGTACTAGTATATTCCTCATCATTCTTTGGTCCTTATTACTACTCCGACATGTGGGAGAGCCAGCATCCGTGTCGACGTGTCATGCACCATATTAGAGCGCGGAACGGAAGGGGGGCATCACCCCGGTCGGAGCGCCAGTAATTCATGACTATAGTGAGTGGTCATATCACAAGTCTTTTCAGCAGTAACGCGCCGTCAAATCGCACAGCCCCACTCGCTCACCCTCCTCGCCTATCTTTCAAACCGCCTACCCGAAAACTGTCGCGCGTACAGCCCGGGAAAAGCCCCACCCTCAACTTTTAACTACGCGAAAATAGTTCGAGCTTGTTCATTCTATATAAATACAGTACTTACTGTATGTTTATTCACCTGTGGGGTTGTTCAATGAATGGACGGGCGGGGAGCACAAGTGAACAATACTACCTCTGTCCGAGTTTATTGGTCCGCATTGTATTTCGTGCCAAATTTTGACCATAGATTAAACTAAGAAAATGTTCACGCATGTCACCAAACATTATATTTTTCAAAACTATGTTCAAATACAAATCCAATGAGATAATTTTTCTCGACAAGCATTAACATTTTTTTAGTTAAATCTTTAGTCAAAATTTGGCACAAACTATAAAAGGGACCTATAAACCAGGACAGAGGTAGTACTGTAGTAGTAGTAAGTCGGAGTCGTAGAGTAGTCACCTTAAATAGAGAGTTTCTTTTCTTTAATGCCACGTACACAAATTGAAACGCTTGTTGTGGAGAGAAAAAAGATAATCACTCCACTATATATGGACGCAGGGGCCCGAGCGCTTGCTTTACTAGGGTTGCTCTCTTCATTCTCTCGTCCTCTCCAGATATAAACAAGACAGTGGTAGCGACATTTTCTCTCTGGTCACAGATCCGGCCGGATCCCTTCGGCCGGTGTGTAGAGGACTAAAAGGTGCATCGTTCACATGGTCATCGCCACCAGGGAGGAAACGCACAACTGCCGGAGGGGCCCGATCCTCTGCCCGTGCCGTTCTCTCCGACACTGCGCCGGCTCGGGAGGTCCTTTGACCCTTCTTCCTCCCTGCCGTATTGTCCGCAGATCCGACCTGCCGCCGCCGACATCCCGGCGACCCTCAGGTATAAGTTCTTCGAAAGCGGCCTTGCTCTACTGCCCCAGCTCCCCACGTGTCTGCATGTGCATCTTTTTCTACTCCCATCAGCTCTTCCAAAGCCACCTAAATTTTTAGTATTATTAGAGATAAAGCTACTTCATGCATTCGAATCTAGGGCTTTGTTCAAACAACGAAGAAAGGGGGGAAAGTTGTAGCACGAATCTAGGACTTGATTCAAAGAGGAAATAATATGGGGAAAGTAGTAGAGACCGGATACCCAACCCGTCTCTTGGTTGAAAAGGGAAATAATGGGAAAATGCAGTACAAACTGGATAAGGAACAGATCTATTATTGGTTGAGAAAAGGATAGAAAGTGGCGGCTGGTGGACAAGTCAACAGAGTATGTCCAGGATTAGATTTGCTACCATCACATAGTAAAAGGTCTCCCGGATTAGATTTGCTGCCCTCACATAGCAAAAGGTCTCAGGATTAGATTTGCTACCCTCACATAGTAAAAACTCTCAGGATTAGATTTGCTGCCCTCACATAGTAAAAGGTCTCAGGATTAGATTTGCTTCCCTCACATAGTAAAAGGCCTCCAGGATTAGATTTGCTGCCCTCACATAGTAAAAGGTCTCCAGGATTAGGTTTGCTGCCCTCACATAGCGTGAACAAGTTCGGCATCACCACTTTAAGCCTCCTTGTAGGTACATTGTGCTGATGTGTCCACTGTCACATGTCCTTATACCAACCTTTTGTTATTTTTTTGCGGGTAAACCAACCTTTTGCTGTAAGGGCGCATGTAAAATGAAGCGATCACACTGTTACCTTAGGGACATGTCTAACCAGTGTTATTGTTAATCTAGTGCCTCCAGTGATAAGATGCAATTAAACTGTGTTACAAATGGCACTCCTGCTGTTTTCCCCAGTATGATAAGTAAGTTGCTCCTTTACGCTGCTGAGTGTCCTGGTGTCCCCACAGTCCCATGCCCTTAAACCAACTCTTTAGCTGCTGTTGATTTACTCTGTCTGGTAAGCAAGCAATGCCACCATTAAAGTAATCCCATATCTGAGGAATCTCATTGTTGATCGTAATGCTTCTGGTAACATGAAGCATTGCTGATGTTTTAAAATTTCTACTGTCCTTGCGTGATTGCCATGAACATAATTAAGATGCTTCTTTTCATTTTGATATGTTTTGTATATTCTTCTTGACCAGCAACTGTTTACTTTCTATCATTTTGTGCAGATAGGGATATCCATTTCTCCTTGTTGCTATTGTGACCTTTTGGTGAACTGCACAAAACACTTTTTTTGGAATGAGTGTCTTGTGCAGTTCAACTAAAATGTCACGTGGGCAACATCTCTCAATTTTGGTGGAACTGCACAAAATGGTTAAACTAAAGTGAAACCATGCTCTCCTGTCTCCTTATTTGTGCTATGCAAACATGCTGTGCAAACAGGAATACTCTACTACAGATGTTGTGACGGTCAAGAGCAACATCTCTCAATTTTGGTGGAACTGCATAAAATGGTTCAACAAAAGCGAAATCATGCTCTCCTGTCTCCTTGTTTGTGTTATGCAAACATGTTGTGCAAACATGAATACTCTACTACAAATGTTGTGACGGTCAAGAGCATTCGCCAAGTTCTTCGATTGTATGACATGGCTAGCCAAGATGGATTTAATCCAGATATTCACTTTATCAAAAGGCTCTAATGGTTTGGTTCTGAATCTTGCAAGCTGGGAATTAGTGAGATGTGTAGGCATCTTTGTTGTACTTATTATTTGAATCTTATTTGTTGGTTCTGAATCTTGCAAGCTGGGAATCAATGAGACGTGTAGGCATCTTTGTTGTACTTATTATTTCGATCTTATTTGTTGGTTCTGAATCTTGCAAGCTGGGAATCAATGAGATGCATAGGAATCTTTGTTGTACTTATTATTTGGATCTTATTTGTTGGTTCTGAATCTTGCAAGTTGGGAAACACGGCATGATGATGCAGAGGACAACAACCATAACAAACAATTCGAACTTGGTAGTATTATCTTTGTGAAAGTGCGACAAATGTGCTGATCGTGTGCGTCCTGAGAATAATAATTCTAATTGTCGTGCATGTTGATCCCGTGGCACTGATAGAATGAGCCAATGCATTGCTTGTTTTAATTATAAATTTCTATTAAAGCTAATTAATTTAAGTAAAGTGACCACTATCTCCTCTTATTACAGTACCAATACAGACCCGCTCGTGAACCGACGTGTCGCCGGAGTAGGTTTCTTAATGGAGGCGTTTGAATGCACCGAGGGTGCATCTTCTGCCGGGCGTGCAGTGGACGAGGGAGGGGTAGTAACTGTTGTCGCCTGTACACACTCAGCTTACTGTTGAATCAAGTTCCCCAAGAGCTAAAAAACGAACTGCTGCCGCCACCTACACACTCATTCACTCGAAGAGACTCCAATGGCGATCCGAGGGGTGAGTCTGCTGGATATGGACTTCAGCAAGGAGTTAGTTCGCCGTTCAGTCCTATGGCTGCACCAAGTTGAATGTGATGTACAACAACGATACGGACTCAATGAAGCCTTGCCTCACCTCAGTCCTATGGCTACACCAGGTTCTGGAGCATTCGCTCGTTTCATCGGTAGCGCCGACTACACCTTCGCTACGGTGGAGAGAAGGAAGAATGCGACGATTCGGCCATCTGGTGCAACAAGCTTGTCGACATCCAGAAGCAATACAAGATCATCAGCAACGGGCAGGAGAAGGACTCCGTGGTTGACCTTGCTAAGACCATCATCGACCCCTGATACGCCCACATGAAAGAAGACGACCTGAACATGTGGGACGTACCTCTAAATCTAGCCTACATAACCTACGCGGCCAAGGACGCATATGCATGCTACGACATGTACAGGCAGATCTTGGACATGAGGGCGTGTCTGCTTCCTGTAACCGACGAGTACACGGACAGCCGCAGCGTCATGATCAAGCGTGCCAGGAAGGTCTAGATGTTGTACTTTGTCTGTTTATAAGCACCTTTATCATCTGAGTGTTTCATGCATTAGCCTATGTGTCATAATTATCTGTTTTGTTCGAAATATTTCTTTTAAGAACCCATCAACCTGATTGCTTTTTTAGTGGCTATTTGCTAATGTATGTAAACTAGTTCACTTGTCCGTAAAAAAACTAGTTCACTCGGTTGCCGTGCTTTGAATCTCCTTCCTCCCAACATATTCCTCTCCTCAGGTGGACCCAGCAGGTTTCT
The DNA here is from genome assembly GCF_018294505.1 of Triticum aestivum. Taxonomy (NCBI): domain Eukaryota; kingdom Viridiplantae; phylum Streptophyta; class Magnoliopsida; order Poales; family Poaceae; genus Triticum; species Triticum aestivum. The sequence continues at coordinate 303,172,683 of NC_057798.1, read as the reverse complement.
GAATTTTCTCCCACTTTCTTTTTCGAAGTAAACTGAGTTTTCTCCCAGTACTTTCCCCTAGAACCAACTCAACTTTCCCACGTCTAGCCTAAAAAATAATAATACCCCACGTACTATTAACTCATCAGATTAAAATGATATTTTATTTCTTAAGTTGAAAGTTCTTACAAAATAATAATAATAATTGTTTATATATAACTTGCCAAGTTAACTCCTAGTGATTGCGTACATAAGCTTGCAAAGATTTTACTAACGTGCTATCATGTGTCTAGCCCAACATGATATTTTCACCCAGCCCAGCAAGTCCGTGGATTTCGAGAAAAATGCAAATAGGATTTAAACGGGCTGCATAGATGCTACATCATTGTTTCACCCATCCCACCAAATGGACTAAAAAACAAATGGACTGGCTGACATGTGGTCTAGTAGGTCGAAGCCTAAGAAGGCGTTGGATTTACATCCAACGGCCGGCATTCTTCTTCAATCTCTCGTCTTCTTCCCCGACCGCTGCCGGAACCGCCTGCTCCAGCCTTCGGTGTCTAGCGGCGTTGTTTTGCGCTCCTTAGCGAAATGCTACCCTGCCGACGGCCAGGCCATCCCTCCACTCCGCACCTCCTGTTATTCTGTGCCGAGTGTAGGCCCACCCCGCACCCGGACCAGTCAAGTTTCCCACTCCTCTCCGTCTGCGACTCCACTGCCGCGTCTTCCGCATCTCTGGGTCATTCTAGTCTGGGGCCTTTCCGTCGTCCACAGCCTCGGTGCGCTCGGCGCAGCGTGGTCAACATACGAGAGTCATCGGAAGAGGACTATACGTGGAGAGCCTAACGGCTGGGACCCATGAGGTCCATGGTCGCACGCAAGGAAAATTCCTCCTTATTACGCATTGTACGTGCACTGTACGTGGGAAGGGCTTCTGTATTTCATGAAAAAAAAGTCTCCCCCCCCACTGACAGGTCGGACCCACTAGCTATATCTTCGCACGCAAGGAAGTGCCTCCTTATTACGCACCAAAAAATGAATACCCCCTGCTAGCTGGGACCCACCATAGTGGGTGGGTGACTTGTGGGCCTACTAAGTTGACGAGGACGGAGGGCTTTGTCAACTTAGTCAATATGAACAATTCTAGCTCCAGTGACCGTACGATGTCCATCCAACGGCCATAGTGCTTCTTCAACATCTGGTCTTCTTGCTCCAGTCACCCAAAGCATCGCCGGTCGTGCCGCGTGCTCCTGCCTCTCATAGCCGGCTGTGATGCCACGGAGTCCTCACTGCCCCCTACTACTCCCACCGCTGGCCCAGGGTATCCCTCTACTCACCCACACCCCCTGTTATTCTGCGGTGACAACAGCCTCACGCTGCAGCCGAACCAGTGAACCCTCGTACTCCTCTCCGTGTGGGCATCCACTGTCGCATCTTCCCCGGCTCCTCGTCGTCCCCTTACTAGGCCTCGCCGTCGTCCACCGCCTTGGTGCTCTCAGCATGGAGTGGTCAATGTGGTCAACGATCGACTTCCATCGGAAGAGTACTGTACGTGGAGAGGCTGACAGCTGGGTCCAAGGCCACAGCCCAGTTTTTTTTTTGTGATTTGCCAAGTAAGTTGATTTGTCAGGCCTGTTGGGATGCAAATCTTTCAAGACGAGGAGAGCTTCATTCGGATGGCCAAGAAAATGGCCTATCAGTAATGAGAAATGGGTTGTACATTTTTAAAACACATCAAACCGACAATTAGTTTCAAATATCTTTTTTTCATTTCAAGATTTTAAATTACATTAATTTTTATGCGTGGAGATTTTGTTGGATTTTATATTGATATACATTTATTTTTAAAATAAGTTGGAATGAGAGTCAAAATTTTGGGATTAAAAACAGTCCGGACCGCACCGAAATATGCAAAATTTTGTATAATATTTTAACCGTGGCCACAATATGGGCTGTACTGCTAGCAAAAAGAATATGGGCTCCAAACAAAACCTTAAGAATTAGCAAATGGGCTGTGAATTATTAGAAATAATGGCAGATGGGATGTATGCTGTTTTCCACAAATTTGAGGCTTTCCTGAAAAAAAGGTTGACACACAAGCAGTGACTGTTGGATGGCCATCCAACGGCCGTCGTGCTTCTTCAATCTCTGCTCTTCCTGCTCCAGCCGCTCAGACAACCACCGGCGGGACTGCCTGCTCCCTCCTGCCCGTGGCCGGCTGTGCTGCCGCGCAGGCCTCACCGCCCAACCGTACTCCCATCGCTGGCCTAGCCATCCCTCTACTCACCCACACCTGCTGTTATTCTCCGGCGATGGTAGACGAACCAGTAAACCCTCGTTCAGTCATACTCCCCTCCGCGTGGGAAACAACTGCGGAGTCTTCCCTGCCTCCATGTCGTTCCCTTCCTAGGACTCGCCATCGTCTATCGGCCTGGTGCTCTCGGCGTGTCCTGGTCAACATGGTCAACGACCAACATGCATCTGAAGTGGACTGTACATGGAGAGGCCGACAGCTGAGTCCACGGCTGCACGCAAGGTAATGCCTCCTTATTACGCGCAAAATAATGATTCCTCCACCTGACATAGGGGACCCACCGAAAGGGCCTCAGTATTTCGTGAAAAAAAATTTACCACCGCTGACAGCTCGGACCCACCAGCTATATCTTCGCACGCAAGGAAGTTCCTCCTTATTACGCACAAAAAAATGAATACTCCCCCTGTTAGTTGGGACCCAGTAGAGTGGCAGGCTGAATTGTGGGCCTGCTAAGTTGACGGGGACGGAGGGCTTTGTCAACTTAATCAATATGCACGATTCTAGCTCCAGTGACCGTATGATGTCCATCCAACGGTCGTAGTGCTTCTTCAACCTCTGGTCTTCTTGTTCCAGCCGCCCAAACCAGCGCCGGTCGGGCCTCGGGCTCCTGCCTCTCGTGGCCGGCTGCAATGCGGCGGAGGCCTCACCGCCCCCTACTACTCCCACCGCTGGCTAGGCCATCCCTCTACTCACCCACACCCCCTATTATTCTGCGGCGACGGCAGCCTCACACCGCAGCGAACCAGTGAACCCTCGTACTCCTCTACGTGTGTGCATTCACTCCCGCGTCTTCCCCGGCTCCGCGTCGTCCCCTTCCTAGGCCTCGCCGTCGTCCACCGCCCTGGTGCTCTCGGCGCGGCGTGGTCAACGTGGTCAAGGAACGGCTTCCATCGGACGTGGACTATACGTGGAGAGGCTGACAGTTGGGTCCATGGCCGCAGCAAGGAAGTGCCTCCTTATTACGTGCAAAATAATTATTCTTCCACCTGACAGCGGGGACCCAGCGGACGGGCCACCATATTTCGCAAAAAAACGTTTCCCCCTGACTGCTGGGACCCACCAGCTACACCTTCGCACGCAAGGAAGTGCGTCCGAGCAAAACAAAACGATTCGCCCCCCTGACTGCTGGGACCCACCAGCTACATCTTCGCACACAAGGAAGTGCGTCCGGGCAAAAAAAAACGATTCGCCCCCCTGACTGCTGGGACCCACTAGCTACATCTTCGCATGCAAAGGAAGTGCGTCCGGGTAAAAAAATGATTCGCCCCTCTGATTGCTGGGACCCACCAGCTACATTTTCGCATGCAAGGAACTGCCTGACAGTCGGGACCCACCTGGTCGAAGCGTACATAGCGTTGTCATTCTGGTCGCGAACTTGTACGTACATATATACTGGTCGATGTAGAGGCGCGCACGTGTCGTAGTAGAGGCGCGTACGTGTCATAGTAGAGGCGCACATGTAGCATGTACACGTACATACAGCGGCCAGGGTGCAAGAAAGAAAATACGGCCACGTATGTGTACATACGGGTAGGGTCTCGAACGCCTAGTCGCTCATACGTACGGTGAGGCCTCGTGATCATGGGGAGGCAACGGAATGCGTCGTGTTCAGGGGGGAGGTAACGGAATGCGTCGTGTTCATGGGGAGGCAACAGAATGCGTCGTGTTCATGGGGAGGCAACGGAATGCGTCATGTTCATGGGGAGGCAATGGAATGCGTCGTGTTCATCGGGAGGCAATGGAACGCGTTGGAGCAAACCGGCTTGGACGGAACAGGCGATGGAAACGAGGCCTGGCGTACCGCAGAATGGAGGAAATGGACCTCCTACGGTCAAAACGGGGGTCCTGTTGATCGGGAGGGGTGTGGCGTACC
>NC_057798.1:303079956-303167809 GCF_018294505.1 Triticum aestivum | reverse complement strand
CTTCAGTTACCAGCAGTAGCGAAGGAATCGCTCCATTGGGTTCAGTTAACAGCCATCGATCGATCGCTCGGGTTCAGTAACACGTAGCCTACAGTGCTATCGCTCGGGTTCAGTTAGAGCCCAACGCCTCGCTCAGCTTCAGTTAGAGCCAAGGCCTCACACACACACGCGCGTTCCTGTACGAGATAACCGTGCATCGCTCTCCCACCGTAACCGGCAACTCCCCAAAATTTTCCTCCCCCTCGCTTCTACCAAGGTTTTTCCGTCATGGACGGTCCAAAGAATGTCATGCAGCTTCGTCTCCGGCCCGCCCAGGACAAAAAGCCCATTTTCTATCATGATTTTTTGTCATAGAAGTAGGAGCCCACCACATCTATGATGATACCGGGTTTTGTCACAATTATTGTCATAGAAGTGTCATATGTATGAGAGAAAAAAAATTCGTTCAGCCCAAAATGTCACGGATGTGTCTTTTTTTTGTAGTGCAGGCGGCCCCGCCAGCGCTAGTTTGGTTTTGGCGGCTGGAGGAAGACATGACTGAAGAAACACGACAGACTGTAAAAGCAGCATGAGTACTTAACAACCTTAACTGAAACCTGCAGGGGCACTTAACAACAGCAGCTTTAAGCAGTATGAGTACTTATACAGGTTCAACCGTACAAAACACGCCTCGAACAATGATACTTGGCCTACAATTAACCTAGGGTGTGGCCGCCAAGCCCCAAGACAAGGCCCAGGCGCCACGCAGCGCATCCACAACCTTCTGAAATCGGCTTCATCTCGCAACATGGTCAATAAACAGGATGTTCGCTTTAGAGCCATGGAAAAGCATGAACATAATCTTCTGTCTTATTCTCCAAGATGGACGGGCCTTCATTATTTGAGACCATGCATGAATAAGTATCTTTTCACCTCCAAGGGGAATTGAGTAGGTTAACATAAACATCATGTTGTGACCAAGCGCAAGTCTGACCCGACCATGGTCAGGCATCTGTATAGGAACAATAGAACTTGGCAGTTCCTGTTTCAAGAAGATCACAGCTGTAAAACTATGTATAAGCAATAGTTTATGAACAACATATATAACAAAAAACAGCTAGTACCATAAGTTTCTCGACACAGTTGGACCTGTTCAGCGAGTGCAGCAGTGGCACACATATCCCACGTGGCCTTCCACCATTGAAACGCCCCACAAGGACTTCAAGACGATCAATAAAGTGTAGGAACTTGTGGATGTCGATCCAGTCAACTTCAGTGTCATTAGTAACAACCAAGTTATTACAGAGTAAAAAACTATAATAAAGTTAAATTATAAGAAAATATTGGTTAGAAGTAGCATCTTCGTGAGAGATTCGCTGCTACTTCTAAAGTTAAATTGTGATTAGTTAGACATAATAGGTGGATTAAGAAGTAATTGAGGCAACAAGCAAGAACCAGATACAAAACTAACATGGATGAACAATTGGAACGATGTCGGGGTGGAAGATTCCAGTGAAGATGATACCAGGTTCTGCTATTTCCATCAACATTCGTGCGCCAACTTTCAGTCTGTAACACTTGAGAAAGTCTATCCAAGTTCAGCCATAAAAAAAGCAGCGATCTTCTTGGTTCATGAACCCAACTCGGAATAATATATCCATGGCTTGTCTTCACTGTGACCGTTAAACTAGTGTATTCAGTTATGGAAAGGCCGAGCATCTTGAGTACATGTGTTCTGGTAGAGCAAATAATACACTGCAGGAAAAATTATATGAGAAAACATCATGTTCAAAAAAAACCCACCATCCCGGATAGAGAAGAGAATTCTAGGAACATACCGTGCGCGTTTCAAAATGTTGTGGTAGGATGAGAAGGAACAAGTGTGGTGTCTCGCCGAGGGCGCAGAAATCTGTAGGGTACTCGCACTTTGGGCACTGCAACTGTAACACACTAGATTCAGTACGAAGAAAAATGCATCAATGGCGACAGCTGCCATCCTAGGATTACCTGCGACCAAGGGACTTGGATTTATCGGGGATGGATGAAGAATTCATACCTGGTTCTCCATGAGAAAACCCTATGCAATCGCCGAGCGGGGGTTTTCTCTGAACAAGCAGACGAGGGAGAAGGGGATTCAGGCCCAGTGAAACATTGCTGCTTCGTCCGTCCAGCTTACTGCTAAAGCTGGAAAGGAGGGGTTGTGATTTGACGGCTCATTGGGCATTACTGCGGCGCTACGACCGGGGTGTGTCTACCGTGAAGGTATGCACTCTAATTTGTGCATATGGCACGTGGATCCCGTTGCCGGTTGCCCCACATATCAGCGAAAGGAAGTAGAAAGACAGGAGTAACTAGTTACACATAAATATATTTTTTGACAGAGAGATACTCCCTCTATAAAGAAATATACAAATCTTTTATATCACAGGCTCACCTTGCCGAGAAATATACTCTCTCTACAACTCACGGGCATTATGGGGGTTAAGCTTTTTTTATGGGGGTTCAGCTAAGAATATAATACTCAGATAGGCTCACGGTTCTGGACTTTGGGCCGCAGGCCGACCCTGCATGTTTTGGGGCCCATGTGTTCTACCTCAGCGCTTTTCATATTGCAAGCGATCAGTACTTTGCTGGTTTTAGATGCTGTCGCAAGGCGAATACACAAAATTGAATATAGCACGGCAGCTGTTGGAATGAAATTGAACGACAGTTCCTAACCAGCAATTAGAGTTGCAATTTTATCAAAGATATACCATGTGATAAATAATACTGTCGTACTACTTATACACACAGGACACTTGTTTCACCATGCCAGATTATTACATCAAAATCTCTCGGAGGATAGATCAGTTCGGCAGTTGCGTGCTGCTACTGAAGAATTTCAAAGTTGATTTGGACCAGGTCTCCTTGCCGAGAAAGTTCAATTTTGACATCATCTCCTACCGCAAGATATGATTTAGATTTGAACCTTGACCATCCCTTAACATCAATCATCATGCGACCATCCTTTGTACATACGGTATATTGAGCAGGTTCATTCACACCAACGCTGCGCATGGTAAGAGAAACTTGGCTGCAGTCGCCCGGATTGTTGAACGACTCCCTCGTTGCTCTAGGAATTCTCTGTTTGCAAACAAGAAGACACACCCAAATAGTTAGATCAACACAGTGAATCATGTGAAACAACATGGAAAGAAAAAAGAACGCAACACTTGGGCGGCCAATTCTTACCAAGAAGGTGGACATCTCGGCTCTTGTAAGGACTTTGCTATATGAAGTGTGAACTGCAGCCCTGTCTGTTGCCGGTGCAACTGCACGGGCCGGACCAAATGCAATTGCAAGTGTTGGTGCAGGTGCCGAAGCCGCTGCTGCTGCCGGAGATGGTGCTCCTTGTAGAGCTGGTGCCGGTGTCGATGTCCGATCCTCCGGTAGATCAGGCTGATCCGCTGACGCGGTTGGTGCCCAATCCTCAGCTGGATCAGACTGAGCTGTTGCCGCTGTCAGTGCTAGAGCAACTGCCGTTGCTCGATCTTTGCGAGACAGCGGCGATTGTGTCTGGTCTGCTATGATCAACTTTCTAACTTGACTAGGATCCGTGACCGTGACCCAATTTTTTTCTTCATTTCTTTTAAACGCGAGAAGGACTATTTGTGGCGTTTTTTTAAACCAAACTCCAGTTCATCATAGGCATTCAGCTTGTACTCAGACAACAGACTGATCCAATTTTTTCCAGTAATATAAGTGATGGACAGTGCCTTCGTTACTGACACGACATAAGAAGTGAAACCTGCAAAAATAGCCATCGTAGAGCAAACCAAATGGTTTATTCTGTGATTAATGTCACATGGCAAAACCTGCATCGTAAAATTGCAGGAAAAGAAAGAAAACATGACATTAAATCAATAAGATCTAGACAGTAAATCAATAAGATTTACTTGATGTGACACGAGTGAATCCTTACCAGGAAATCACTGTGTTGAAGTACTAAACAGAAGATTGATCGTCCAACTACGTGTGGCATGCAGGGGCCCTGCCTACTCCCACAAGCAGGACAGTCCAAAGGTCGTGACAAATCGTATGGACCGAACATCCATGGGACTGGAAATCCTGGTGGGTGCGATAAACCCTGCAATGCATACAGATATTGGAGTGTAACCCTAATTGATAAACCGTCCTCACAAAAAATATGATCTGCATACTTCAAAATGTACAGACTGAATTGAGTGGACAGACATTAACATATACCGTTCTCAGGACTGACCACACACCAAAAGCGGCAGTACTAATAAACAATACAGGGTTCGCAAACACAAATCAAGTACTGAACAATAGTACTTACTACAGAAAAGCAAAGTTGCACTAACTAAACTCTGCAGACTATTTCTTTCCACCGACCTACGGGATGAACCCCGCATAACTGACTAGGCCATGGACTTCGTGTGAGATGTCTACATGCACCATCACCATCTTGTCAACCTTGGAGAACCTAACAGAGTGGTATTTCCACTCATAAACATGATGATGAAGATAGGCCGCATTAGATTTGTTGGGAAGCTTTACAAGAACCACACCTTTCGTAATCGAAGGCACAACCAGGAAATTGTTGTGGTCAAGTACAGCCTCGAGAACACGCCTGACAACAATGCTACAGGAAAACACTAGTTCAGGACACGTGGCGACAAGGACACAGCAGCTAGATAGTTCAGCAGTAGAACTCATCATCAGGTCTTCCAGTTCACACGGCATGACTTCGAGAACTTCATCTCCACCGCGGACCTGGTTCTAATTCAAACAGAAACCATATTTTAGTACTACCTCCGTTCAGAAATATATGATGATTTTCGATATTATACTCCATATATGACTACATATACGCACAGAAATGAGTGATCAAAGACACTAGAACATGTCTTCAAAGGCATGAGAGCAGAGGGATTACATGTAATATCCATAACACAAGTTACTGAGGCAAATATACCCTCTTAAATGGTAGCATTGATGTTCATAAAGTACTCCTCTGTCCCAAAATTCTTGTCTTAGATTTGTCTAGATAAGGATGTATCAAGTCACATTTTAGTATTAGATACATCCGTATCTAGACAAATCTAAGACAAGAAATTTGGGATAGAGGGAGTAGTTGAAAGTAATCTATAAGAAATCAGTATCAACCTATCGCATGTTTTGGTCAAAATAGGAATTTAGAACCGTCATTTGGCACACTAAAATCACATGCAAGATCACCCAGAAAGTTGTACTACCAGTACTAGTACTACGTGTTAGATGAAAAAACACGATCACGATCGAGAAAAAGATAGTCAACAAGAGACATTACCTGGACTTGATTAACGAGGGATCCCGGAGAGGGGGGCTTGGACATGGAGATGGCTTTGAGCTTGTCTGCGGTAGTCTCGGCGGGGTGCTTGCGCTTCTTCGTACCATGAGCCTCGACGGTTTTGGCCAGAGCCATAGACATCACATCGGCCGGTGCTCCGGTGTTCGTCCAAGAGAGGAAGCTGAGAGAGAAGAGTGAAAGGAGGAACGAGATGAGGGAGAAGCGAAGCGAGTGGGGGGTTTTCTTCAAGAGAGGAAGCTGAGAGAGAAGAGTGAAATGATGGTTGCTTCGTCCGTCCAACTTACTGCTGGAAAAGAGGGGGTTTTGTGATTTGATGGCTCATTGGGCATTACTACGGCGGTTCGATCGGGGTAGTCTACCCCTCTCTACTACGGAGTAATTTAGTGCATGGCTGGTGGACCCAGGTGCTGGCTGTCCCACACGTCGGTGAAAGTGAGTAATTTAGTGCATGGATGGAGGAGGATCAGCATGGTAGAGCGTGTCCACTGTTTTTCATTCTGAAGAAAAAAATGATTACAGCAAGCGTTTCCACTCTTATGACGGAGGAGTGCGAAACACGGCAACCACTTGAACATACACAATGCTCCTACTAATAGGCATGTGTAGTGGTTCATACGTCAATACTACACAATCTTGCTGCTAGTGTAGTAAGATATGACGATAACAAATGATGTTGTGCGCATATCAACTACTCCTATATGTAACATAGTACCGCTTTTTCGACTGTCCGGTTGAGAATGAACGTGAGATCAATGTTTGCAGAACTAGGTCCACAGCGCATGGAGAGTACGGTGCTATAGTACTCCACAAAACATGAACCATATGAAGCACATCCTATAGTGTTAGACAGGGTGTATGAAGGATGCACGGGATGGGAGCAAAAGTTCCCTTCTCGACCCACTTTTAGGTGTTTGGCAGAGTGCATGAAGGGTGCATGAGTCCACACTAGTAGGTTGACAAAAATACACGAAGAGGAAACAACTATATTGAGATGAGAATGCAACCAAACACACCCACATTCTTTGTGCTACAGTGACTGATCTGCATCGTCGGATTTTGATCCAATGGTCATGTTGCACCGAGACATGGACATGCCCATGCAGAGGGCTCCTAAACACCACCGAAGTCCCTCTACTTCTCGAGGCGCACGATGTTGGTGATGCAGGGTGCAACCACCCGCAGAGCCCACTCCCAGTCGACGGGAGCCAGCTCGGCAAAGACGGCGTCCAATGGCATGAATGGATTCGATGGAGCCCTGAAAGGATTCGCCCGGCAACGGCGACAGCAGACCGCAACCCCTCCTTGTCCAGCTCAACCCCCACCATCGCGCGGAGACGACGCCGCTCTTCGGAGATATAGGTGAAGAAGGAGACCAGGTTAGAAAGCCGCAGCTCGTTGAAGTCGACCAGGTGGTCGAACGGGTTTAGCCCGACGGCCGGCATCGTCGCGCTGGCACGACGGTAGGCATCACGCAGCCGCAACAAGTGCCTGGCAACTTGGTTCACCAAGTGGCTGAGGCGATCCTGGACCTCGTCACGATTGGCCCGCTCGCGCTCCAGCCGGCTCCCCTGACGGCCTATCGTATCTCCCGCTTTCTGTAGCAACACCGCCGACGCCTCAAGCATCTTTGTGGTGGATGCTTGCCGCTTTTGAAGCTCCATGAACTCCCGCACATAACGAAGGAGCATGTCACTCCTCTCCTCCTTGAGCTCATGGAGCTCCACGTCCTTGGCCCTGAGCTCCGCATCCTTGGCATGGAGCTCCTGTGTCAGGCTCCTCACCTCGGACTCCGTGATCTGCTGCGCTGCCATGGTACCAGGTAGAAGCAATGGGGAGAGGAAGCAAAGGGGGCGAAACGGCTGAAAGGCAATGCAATCTACGGGAAGGCGGAGGGAGCCAGCCGAGGAGCGGGGAATCTTTTGGTTTTCATCATGGTAAAACACCAGTCGACGACTTCTCACATCAGGGAGCAGTGGGTTTTTATAGGTGGAGTCATCATGACTAATTGCTGCTGCGCCTGCTCCCGTCGATCAAAAAATTAAAAATCATATCGCGCCTGCTCCCGTCAATCAAAAAATTAATAATCCTGCCACACCCAAACACCAGAGCAACGCCATGGTGGATATTTAAATTTACCTGTCGGCAAGTAGATAAAAAAAGGGGTGAAAAATCAAATGTGGCGGCGGCCTAGCTAATCGGTCGAACTAGCCCAACTAGCTAGCCACCGTGCTTCACTGATGTACTCGACGGGAAAGGTGGTCTTTTGTGATTGGATGACTCATTTACTTGCTTCAGCGCTACAACCGAGGAGGACCCAGAAAACACGCGGTAGGGCGTCCCACGTCAGGAAGAATATATGCGTGCACCACCCGGGAGGACTGTCGGTGTCAAAACCGGCGGATCTCGGGTAGGGGGCCCGATCTATGCATCAAGGCTGATGGTAACAGGAAGAAAGGGACACAGATGTTTTCCTAGGTTCGGGCCCTCTCGATGGAGGTAAAACCCTACTTCCTGCTTGATTAATATTGATGATATGGGTAGTACAAGAGTAGATCTACCACGAGATCCTAGAGGCTAAACCCTAGGAACTAGCCTACGATGGTATGATTGTAATTGTGATCGGCCTTCTTCGGACCAACCTGTCACATCCCTGGTCCTGTTATGCACTAGGCTAGACCTCATGTGTGCATCATGTTTAAATTCTGAAATTTGAACTGAGGGAATTTTGGAAGCCTCAAAAACTTAAATAAAAGAGGGGCAAAGAACCCTGGAAAATGCATTCAATGTTTTCAAAATGGCCTTAAATAATGTTGGTTATATTTTGGCAAGGGTTTTGCACCAAACCAAAAATAATGAACATTTTTGAGGAATATTTTGAGCACTGAATTTAAATCATTACTTTATTTTGCATTTGGAACTATATTCATAACTTGTATAGAATATATTTCCAAATACCCTGAAATATTTTGTAAGCTTTTGGAAAAGTCCATCTAGCAATATAAAATATTCAGAGGAGTTTTTGGCATTGTTTGAATTATTTTTAAAATTCAAAACAGTGGCAAAATAAATTAATAAAACAAACAGAACAGAAAAATTAAAAAAAGGGAGAGAAGGAACTACCTAGGCCACTTACCCGCAGCCCAACTAGCGCCCCCACCTGGCCCAGCAATGCGGCTGAGGCCCAGCCCAGCTCCCCACCGTCTTCAACCTCTGCCAGTAGGCAGAGGCGTGTCGACGCGCCCGCGCCCGAGCACCACCTCCTGCTTCCACCTCCTGCTGCCCCCTCATCGCCCTGGACTCCCTCCGCGACGCCACGCACTCCCCCTCGACCGCCCCTCTCTCTCTGGACCCCCTCCTCCTCCTCTGCTCTCCCTCCCTCTCGTCACCGAACGCACCTGAGAGCGCCGCTCGCCGTAGCCATGACCACCGGCCACCCCTCGTCCCGTGGCCGTGCCCAGTAGCTCCGCAATCGAGCACCACATCCCCAAGCTGAAGGAAACGAGCCGGAGGGCTTTGCTTCGTCTCCATCGCCGTCGTCTTCTACCTCGGACCCGCCGGCCATCTTCGTCAAATTCGCCGGCTCTGGACCGTCCCCGACCTCGCCGAGCGTCCCCTCGTCATCGCCGTGAGTCACTGACCCTCTCCCCTAACTCAGCATGCTCTCCTCCGTGCCGTAGCGCCATTCCCCACGAGCACCGAAGCCACCGTCCGCCATTGCTGCTGCACGCATAGCCTCCATGCTCCCCTGGCCTCATTGTGCTGCTCTTAGTGCTCCCCATGACTAGCAGGTGCTGCCCAGCCTCTCCATTTTCTCACTGATGCACCGTAGCGACGCGCCCGAGCACCACCGAACACCATCGCCGCCAAAGCTCGTCGCCGGCATGAGTTCCGGCGACCCCACGACCTCCCACTTGGTCCTCTGGATGCGCGAGAGCAAGGGCCATCCCCTGGTGCCCTCAGCGCGCCAAGCTGACGCCTCTAGCGCAAGTCCGGCGTGCCCCCGCCGTGTCCTGTGGTCGCCGCCGGCTGGTCTCCGGTGACGCCGATGTGGCGCACTTACTTAGTCGCTAATGACCCTGCTAACAGCCCTATCTCTCACTGACATATGGGGCCCACGCCCTTAACTAACCACGGTTAACCCCTGTTTAGTTTAAGTTAACCACAGTGGCCCCACGCGTTGGAGTTGACCTAGCTGATGTGGCCGTTGACCGGTCCCACCTGTAAGTGAGCTAAGCAGCCCTGTGACACTGACGTGTGGACCCCACACGTCAGGTTTGACCCTGACCGACCCCTGTTGACTTGCTGACGTCATGCCAACGTCATGCTGACGCAGTAATGTTTTCTGGATTTAATTTAATTCTGAAATTCCAGAAAATGCCTAAAACTTCAATAAATCATAGAAAATTAACCGTAACTCCAAATTAAATAATTTATATATGAAAAATTATCAGAAAAATTCAAGGAATCCATCTGTACCATTTTCATGCATGTTAGAACAACTTATAGCTGCTGTTTAGCACAAATCAATTAAATGGCATTTAAATAATCACATATGGAGTTTGAATTTGAATCTTGGATTCAAACCAGCTTCATTTAATCTGGTTTTAGTTGCATTAGCTCAAAACACATTCATTTTGCCATGTCATGATCATGCATCATATTGTGCATTGCATTGATTGTGTTCCCTTCTGTGTTGCCGGTATTTGTCCCCTCTCGATAGACGTGATACCGATGATGTGATCGTTGACACTGATGAAGACTCAATGCTATCTTCAGAAGTGCCAGGCAAGCAAAACCCCCTTGTTCATTCCGATACAATCCTACTCTCTCGCTCCTGCTCTCTTTTACTGCATTAGGACAACAACGATTCATCTGTTACTTGCTGCGGTAGCTGAACCCCTTTATCCTTTGCATGACCTGTCATTGCCACAGTAAATAGATGAAACCCACTAGCATGAGTAGGAGTTGTTTGAGCCCTGTTGTGCCTACTCATTCATGTTTGTTTGTCATGCCTGCTACTGCTTAGAGTTGAGTCAGGTCTGATTCATCGGGGATGAATCAGAGGCGTGTGAACATGTCCTACTGTGTGTGAGCTAAGTGTGTGAACACGATTTGGTAAAGGTAGCGGTGAGAGGCCATGTAGGAGTACATGGTGGGTTGTCTCATTGCAGTCGTCCTCAGGAACTGAGTTCTGTGTTTGTGATCCATGATTCAGCTACTACCACGCATTGGGCCCGAAACCAATGGACCCTCTCGGCTTCTTGATCACCCTTGTCCTCTATCCAGGAGTTGCAAGTAGTTTTTGGTGTTTGTAGTATGCTGGAGGCTGTGCGCAGCGCTGACCGTAGGGGTGGGCTGTGATGCGGTAGGCACGTGGCACGGTGTACCGGGCGCCCGTTTGGTGTCTCGGGAACCCTGTTCACATCGTTTGGGGCTGTGAGCGAAACTCCGGCCGGATCTCCTCATGGATGGAACCCGAATAGGCGATAAACCTGGACTAGAGACTTGAGTGTTTAGGCAGGCCGTGGCCGACACCCACGTTGGGCTTCTGCTTGAAGGTTGCCGAGTACATGTCGTGTAAACGGCGGTAAGTGGTGAGAGCCTGTGTGAAGAAGTACACCCCTGCAGGGTTAACATCATCTATTCGAATAGCCGTGTCCGCGGAAAAGGACTTCTGGGTTGCTTATATCAGTTCATAGACAAGTGAAAGTGGATACTCTAAAATACGCAAGATAAGCGTGAGTGCTATGGATGGCGTTCTCGTAGGGAGACGAGAGCGGATCCATAGTGGTGTATTGATATGGTGAATATGTGGACTCATGTGCGCCACCTCAAAAGAGTTACTTGCAGTCGTAGTTCAGGTTAGCCACCGAGTCAAAGCTGGCTTGCTGCAGTTAAACCCCACCATCCCCTTGTTGAAAATGAAGCATATGTAGTTAGTTCTGATGTAAGTCTTGCTGGGTACATTTGTACTCACGTTTGCCTATTTTATGTTTTTGCAGAGAGACTTCAGTCTCACTAGTAGTTCCACGTGGACATCGACGTTTAGCTTGTTACCTCAGCTACGATCTTGAGCCCTCGGCAGGATCTGGTAGATAGTCAGGCTTCTCAGCCTTTTTCATTTATAGATGTCTGTACTCAGACATGATAGCTTCCGCTTGTGCTTTGATTTGTATGCTCTGATTGCTGGGTCATGAGACCCCTGTTTGTAATATCTCGCTCCTCGGAGCCTAATGAATAAATTACTTGAGTCGTAGAGTCATGTTGTGATGCCATGTTGTATTTGCACATATCGAGCATATTGTGTGTATGTTATTGAAATGCTTGATATGTGTGGGATCTGGCTATTTAGTTGTTTATCCTTAGTAGCCTCTCTTACCGGGAAATGTCTCCTAGTGTTTCCACTGAGCCATGGTAGCTTGCTACTGCTCCGGAACACTTAGGCTGGCCGGCATGTGTCCTTCTTTGTTCCTGTGTCTGTCCCTTCGGGGAAATGTCACGCGATGAATACCGGAGTCCTGTTAGCCCGCTACAGCCCGGTTCACCGGAGTCCTGCTAGCCTGGGTTCACTCGCTGATGACCGACACGTTCGATGCTGGGTCATGGATGCCTGTCCCTGTAAGTTTGTGCCACTTTGGGTTTACGACTAGCCATGTCAGCCCGGGCTCCTTATCATATGGATGCTAGCGACACTGTCATATACGTGTGCCAAAAGGCGCAAACGGTCCCGGGCAAAGGTAAGGCGACACCCGTGGGAATACCGTGCGTGAGGCCGCAAAGTGATATGAGGTGTTACATGCTAGATCGATGTGGCATTGAGTCGGGGTCCTGACAGCGTTGGTATCAGAGCTTGACTGCCTGTAGGATTACCAAGCCAAACTGGTCGATGTTGAGTCTAGAAATTCTTTAGTTATATGTAAGGGAATTGATTGTGGGATGGAACGTAAGGCTCTTTTTACTCCTTATACCTTATGCCTTCTGATCTGAGTCATCTTATCTTTCCTGCGGGGATTGAGAACTAGGCTATCTCTTCTTTCTATTAGGATCACGTGTTACTAATCAGTAGACTTATAAGATTGTTGGTTTTAAGCTTGAGTTCAGTTCCTACGACTTCTGTATGTTAACTGTTGATCTCGGAACCTTGATATTGTGCTTCTAGTGGTTATGCCACCATTTTTGTGAATGTCTCAAATCTTTTCTGAGCATTTACAGCTGTTATGCTGTCCGAGTCATCCCAGGTTTCTAAATAGTCGGATGCATTTGCAAATCCCTTCCTCCTGTTTCCGATGTGCCTTTGGTCAGATTAATCACACAAATCAGTGAGTTGAGGTACTTTATTGCCTTGACATATATGTTGGAGCTAGTATTATGACCCTAGGTGTCTTAGGGGATCATCTAGTAATTTAGCCATGAATTGTGTTCCCAGTGTGATGATTCTGGCCTTTATTCTCGAAAGCATCCCGTGATGCCACATAGTTAGTAGGTATTCTATTCCTGGGTTTTGAACCCGAGATTCACCCTACTTGCTTCATGTTTATAGTTTTGCTCGTTCCTTTAGGTTATTAGTAACCTTTGCATTAGTCCTCGATGTTCGTGGTATTCCTTTCTTCCAAATACTATGAACCGCTTATGGCAGATGTTCCTCGCTGATCGAAAGATCACAATCAGAGTGCTCTCGATGGGTTCTCGATTCTACATTGTGACTCTGCCAGTTCTACCTTTCTGCAGGGGTTATCCGGAAGAAATATGTGGAATTCGTTCGACATGCTAAACCATGCATCCACAACTCAGAAAATTGTATGTTCCTTTGAGTTGTCCCTCTTTAGTTGTCTTCTGACCCTCGTCTATCAATTGATAGTCAAGAGTATGCGTGCATTCGTTCGTCGATGCCTATTACCCTTGTGGTCTGCCAAGCCATTCTATTTCAGAATGAATAGGAGAAACAAACTCCAGTACCTCATCCATATTTAGGATTGGGTCAAAGTAGTTGTGTTCCGCAGATCAAGTTACAATCCAGCTTCTGGTCTGCTCTACCCTGAAGTATTACCTTCTTTATGATAGGAATTTCATGAGAAGTGCACCACCTTTTGTGAATTCTTGACATAGTGATACTTCTCGCCATCCTTTTTCATTCCTCGATTCCGTGTTGTTGCAGCCGGAGTGCCGACAAGTGAATCATGATGTGTGAACTCAATACTCCTAGCAACCCCATTGCTTGGTAGTTAATGGACAATAATCTTATTCTTAGTATGTTGGTTATTGAATCACCATTCTAAGATTGATCGTGCTACCTAGTCCTTATTTCCTGGTGCACTCTTTGATTGATGAGTTAGGATTTTGTCAAGTCCTCGCTCATTTGATCATATCATCTTGGCCTGAAAAGCAAGATTGTTCTCGAGCTTAGTAACATATCGGTGGTTCGTGATTTCCGAAGATCTTCTCGGAAGTATTACCAGGTTGTCACCTGACCGCTATGTTGAGCTCGTGATCAAGTTGGTTTCTTGTGAACCACCTTCTCTCCAAGAATCGGTGTTAGATATCCCTGAGCTAGTTGGTTAAGCTAAACGACAAATTGGAGGGTTGGAAGATAAAAGCTTGCCTGACTTAGTTCGTTCCAAAGGGATATTCTTGTGTAGTGTGTGTTGAAGAAAGATGATATCTTCATCGATTGGTCCCTGTGATCAGTTGCTGGACCTATCGTCTTATCAATCCTTTGATTTGAGTGTGGGCTATCGTCAAATCAAGTCAGAACCAACGATGCTCGTACTGTTGTCTTATTCGTGGTTGATCCCTCGAGCATACACCATTACATCTTTGGTCTGACCAATGCTATCACCGTGTTCACTTAACTATGGAATTCCTTTTAAAAGGAAACCCGGATGAATTGTTGTTGAGCCCATTGACAACATCCTTATCTCCTCCATGATTTTGTTGAACATTAAGCTAGTGTTGGAAACTTTTGAAAGCATTTTCTTCATGCTAGCTCATGAAGTACTTGTTTGATGAAAGGAGTGACTTCCTTTGATTCACGTGCATTTTGATGTAAGCTGCCGTCGTGAATTCGAGAAAGTTTGTTTTTGCTCCTTTGGAATCATCCCAAGTCGGTCATGCACGTGCGAAGAATTCTATGGTCTGTTAGACTGATCATCTTCATTCCATATGTATATCATAGCACACCAAGCCACTGACTGATTTGTTCAAGGAGAAGGAGTATCTTCATAAGAGCTAATCCGGACTTATGAAAGAACTTCGATATCCTCGCTGATGGTTCCCAACCAGAACTCGGTAGTGTTTTATTGTAAGACTACCATGTGGGCATGCTTGTCTGGGACAACGTGTTCACATGTTTGTAGCAGAACCAGCTCATGTTTTGGAGCTTGCTATCATAGTTCATCTCCCGAGAATCCCGCAACGTTATCTCATTGATTTGTGTTGCAAACTTTCATTTTTCTTCCTAGACTCGATGAATCTGGAATATCCTGACACCAACCAGATCTGAATCTCAGCCAGATATGATGGTTGGAATATTTCCCAAGAATTATAATATTGGTCGCGCGATAACCGGTAAAGTGGATGTCGTGGCCAACACACCCAGCCGGAAGACCTGTTATTATAATATCTTGATTGATGAAGTTGGCCACTTCCCCATAGGGATTTCGTAGGATTTACCTCCATAACTGTTCCTTATGGATTCTAGTGCTCCCGAAGTCCGATCTTTTTACTTGATGTTCTAGATATCAAACCATATCTATGAGTGGGTTACACTAGCACATCAAGGAGAACATTAGAAGCGGAGTGCTAAATGCCTCTCGGTCAATCATCCAGATTTTGTTCCTTGGTTCCGCTAAGGTGAAATCTGAGAAGGTGTTACCTTCCTTTGCATCTGCATCATTCATCATGGTAGCAAGTTGTGTTGCCAGGATCCTTGACACGGATATTGGTAGAATCTTGATGATTGTGGAAATGCTCAAGTTCTTGAGAGCACGCACAAGCGCTACGTGTTATCCTCGGCACTAGCTGGGTTTGCTCTCAGTTCCCTCGGCAATGCTATGATCTATTCAACAGTGAATTCACTCTCTATTGTTGGGTTCTTCCCCAGTTACCAGAATCATTCCCAGCATTTGCATTTTGCCTCCAGCTTGCACCGCCAATGTGCCGTTCTACCATGGGTCTCTTCCATTTCCGGTGATAAGCAAATTCATCCATTGCGTTGTCTTCAACAAGGTAATCCACATCATCCAAGTCCGAGTATGCCATTCTACCGACCCCCCTCCAAACGATCGCTCGAGAATTGTCTTAGGCTGGTTTAAAGAGTTTCAATGATCTCTGAATCAAAAGTAATTCTTTTTGCCACTTAAGGTAATACTCTACGAATCACCCTCCTCCAGGATGTTTCGTCGGGGTATCATGGCAACTCAACTCCTCGCTACGTTGACAATCGTTTACCACCTTAGGTGTGGAATTGTTGTCTACCTAGTGAACCACGTCATCTGTTCCACTCCATTCCTCTAGAGGTGTGCTTCGTCTCTCAGCTCGAGAGATGTCGCTATGTCACATTCCGGGAGTTAATCCTGAGTTGTTCGACCTTCGAGAAGACCGATCCTTCTAGAGTTTTCCTTTCCTCTTTTTGTCATGATTAGCTGGAGTTCTCAGAGCAAGACGACAAGACAAAGATGGTGTTCAAATCCACGTTCATTTGAAGTGCAACCTGGATCGTGAAGATTGTACTAGTTTGCGTTTTCCCTTCATCCTACCCTACGCTTGAATCTCGAGACGAGATTCTTGTTTAGTGGGGGTGAGTTGTCACATCCCTGGTCCTGTTATGCACTAGGCTAGACCTCATGTGTGCATCATGTTTAAATTCTGAAATTTGAACTGAGGGAATTTTGGAAGCCTCAAAAACTTAAATAAAAGAGGGGCAAAGAACCCTGGAAAATGCATTCAATGTTTTCAAAATGGCCTTAAATAATGTTGGTTATATTTTGGCAAGGGTTTTGCACCAAACCAAAAATAATGAACATTTTTGAGGAATATTTTGAGCACTGAATTTAAATCATTACTTTATTTTGCATTTGGAACTATATTCATAACTTGTATAGAATATATTTCCAAATACCCTGAAATATTTTGTAAGCTTTTGGAAAAGTCCATCTAGCAATATAAAATATTTAGAGGAGTTTTTGGCATTGTTTGAATTATTTTTAAAATTCAAAACAGTGGCAAAATAAATTAATAAAACAAACAGAACAGAAAAATTAAAAAAAGGGAGAGAAGGAACTACCTAGGCCACTTACCCGCAGCCCAACTAGCGCCCCCACCTGGCCCAGCAATGCGGCTGAGGCCCAGCCCAGCTCCCCACCGTCTTCAACCTCTGCCAGTAGGCAGAGGCGTGTCGACGCGCCCGCGCCCGAGCACCACCTCCTGCTTCCACCTCCTGCTGCCCCCTCATCGCCCTGGACTCCCTCCGCGACGCCACGCACTCCCCCTCGACCGCCCCTCTCTCTCTGGACCCCCTCCTCCTCCTCTGCTCTCCCTCCCTCTCGTCACCGAACGCACCTGAGAGCGCCGCTCGCCGTAGCCATGACCACCGGCCACCCCTCGTCCTGTGGCCGTGCCCAGTAGCTCCGCAATCGAGCACCACATCCCCAAGCTGAAGGAAACGAGCCGGAGGGCTTTGCTTCGTCGCCATCGCCGTCGTCTTCTACCTCGGACCCGCCGGCCATCTTCGTCAAATTCGCCGGCTCCGGACCGTCCCCGACCTCGCCGAGCGTCCCCTCGTCATCGCCGTGAGTCACTGACCCTCTCCCCTAACTCAGCATGCTCCCCTCCGTGCCGTAGCGCCATTCCCCACGAGCACCGAAGCCACCGTCCGCCATTGCTGCTGCACGCATAGCCTCCGTGCTCCCCTGGCCTCATTGTGCTGCTCTTAGTGCTCCCCATGACTAGCAGGTGCTGCCCAGCCTCTCCATTTGCTCACTGATGCACCATAGCGACGCGCCCGAGCACCACCGAACACCATCGCCGCCAAAGCTCGTCGCCGGCATGAGTTCCAGCGACCCCACGACCTCCCACTTGGTCCTCTGGATGCGCGAGAGCAAGGGCCATCCCCTGGTGCCCTCAGCGCGCCAAGCTGACGCCTCTAGCGCAAGTCCGGCGTGCCCCCGCCGTGTCCTGTGGTTGCCGCCGGCTGGTCTCCGGTGACGCCGACGTGGCGCACTTACTTAGTCGCTAATGACCCTACTAATAGCCCTATCTCTCACTGACATATGGGCCCCACGCCCTTAACTAACCACGGTTAACCCCTGTTTAGTTTAAGTTAACCACAGTGGCCCCACGCGTCGGAGTTGACCTAGCTGATGTGGCCGTTGACCGGTCCCACCTGTCAGTGAGCTAAGCAGCCCTGTGACACTGACGTGTGGACCCCACACGTCAGGTTTGACCCTGACCGACCCCTGTTGACTTGCAGACGTCATGCCAACGTCATGCTGACGCAGTAATGTTTTCTGGATTTAATTTAATTCTGAAATTCCAGAAAATGCCTAAAACTTCAATAAATCATAGAAAATTAACCGTAACTCCAAATTAAATAATTTATATCTGAAAAATTATCAGAAAAATTCAAGGAATCCATCTGTACCATTTTCATGCATGTTAGAACTACTTATAGATGCTGTTTAGCACAAATCAATTAAATGGCATTTAAATAATCACATATGGAGTTTGAATTTGAATCTTGGATTCAAACCAGCTTCATTTAATCTGGTTTTAGTTGCATTAGCTCAAAACACATTCATTTTGCCATGTCATGATCATGCATCATATTGTGCATTGCATTGATTGTGTTCCCTTCTGTGTTGCCGGTATTTGTCCCCTCTCGATAGACGTGATACCGATGATGTGATCGTTGACACTGATGAAGACTCAATGCTATCTTCAGAAGTGCCAGGCAAGCAAAACCCCCTTGTTCATTCCGATACAATCCTACTCTCTCGCTCCTGCTCTCTTTTACTGCATTAGGACAACAACGATTCATCTGTTACTTGCTGCGGTAGCTGAACCCCTTTATCCTTTGCATGACCTGTCATTGCCACAGTAAATAGATGAAACCCACTAGCATGAGTAGGAGTTATTTGAGCCCTGTTGTGCCTACTCATTCATGTTTGTTTGTCATGCCTGCTACTGCTTAGAGTTGAGTCAGGTCTGATTCATCGGGGATGAATCAGAGGCGTGTGAACATGTCCTACTGTGTGTTTGCTAAGTGTGTGAACACGATTTGGTAAAGGTAGCGGTGAGAGGCCATGTAGGAGTACATGGTGGGTTGTCTCATTGCAGCCGTCCTCAGGAACTGAGTTCTGTGTTTGTGATCCATGATTCAGCTACTACCACGCATTGGGCCCGAAACCAATGGACCCTCTCGGCTTCTTGATCACCCTTGTCCTCTGTCCAAGAGTTGCAAGTAGTTTCTGGTGTTTGTAGTATGCTGGAGGCCGTGCGCAGCGCTGACCGTAGGGGTGGGCTGTGATGCGGTAGGCACGTGGCATGGTGTACCGGGCGCTATGAGTGCTATGGATGGCGTTCTCGTAGGGAGACGAGAGCGGATCCATAGTGGTGTATTGATATGGTGAATATGTGGACTCATGTGCGCCACCTCAAAAGAGTTACTTGCAGTCGTAGTTCAGGTTAGCCACCGAGTCAAAGCTGGCTTGCTGCAGTTAAACCCCACCATCCCCTTGTTGAAAATGAAGCATATGTAGTTAGTTCTGATGTAAGTCTTGCTGGGTACATTTGTACTCACGTTTGCCTATTTTATGTTTTTGCAGAGAGACTTCAGTCTCACTAGTAGTTCCACGTGGACTTCGACGTTTAGCTTGTTACCTCAGCTACGATCTTGAGCCCTCGGCAGGATCTGGTAGATAGTCAGGCTTCTCAGCCTTTTTCATTTATAGATGTCTGTACTCAGACATGATAGCTTCCGCTTGTGCTTTGATTTGTATGCTCTGATTGCTGGGTCATGAGACCCCTGTTTGTAATATCTCGCTCCTCGGAGCCTAATGAATAAATTACTTGAGTCGTAGAGTCATGTTGTGATGCCATGTTGTATTTGCACATATCGAGCATATTGTGTGTATGTTATTGAAATGCTTGATATGTGTGGGATCTGGCTATTTAGTTGTTTATCCTTAGTAGCCTCTCTTACCGGGAAATGTCTCCTAGTGTTTCCACTGAGCCATGGTATCTTGCTACTGCTCCGGAACACTTAGGCTGGCCGGCATGTGTCCTTCTTCGTTCCTGTGTCTGTCCCTTCGGGGAAATGTCACGCGATGAATACCGGAGTCCTGTTAGCCCGCTACAGCCCGGTTCACCGGAGTCCTGCCAGCCCAGTGCTACAGCCTGGGTTCACTCGCTGATGACCGACACGTTCGATGCTGGGTCATGGATGCCTGTCCCTGTAAGTTTCTGCCACTTTGGGTTTACGACTAGCCATGTCAGCCCGGGCTCCTTATCATATGGATGCTAGCGACACTGTCATATACGTGTGCCAAAAGGCGCAAACGGTCCCGGGCAAAGGTAAGGCGACACCCGTGGGAATACCGTGCGTGAGGCCGCAAAGTGATATGAGGTGTTACATGCTAGATCGATGTGGCATTGAGTCGGGGTCCTGACACAACCTCTCTGTTTTATATAGACTCTGGAGAGGGCTAGGGTTTACACGGAGTCAGTTACAAGGAAGGAAACATAATATCTGGATCACCAAGCTTGCCTTCCATGCAAAGGAGAGTCCCATCTGGACACGGGCTGAAGTCTTGAGTCTTGTATCTTCACGCTTCAATAGTCCGGACGTTGCACACAGTCCGGCTGTCCGGATACCCCCTAATCCAGGACTCCCTCAGTAGCCCCTGAACCAACTTCAATGACGATGAGTCCGGCGCGCAGTATTGTCTTCGGCATTGCAAGGCTGGTTCCTTCTCCGAATACCCCGAGGTAATTATCGAACACGTAGACCGTGTCCGGATCTGCAAGATGATCTTCACATGGCCTAAATCTGACCTGCTGGCAATCTTCGTGCGTCGTGCCCGTGCATCATGGCCTTGTCCAATGTGAACCGGTGTTTCTTACCCCACAACAACTCGTGTTACGAGGCGGTTTTATTGGCATGTCCCGTCGAGGTAGAGATCGTGTTCCTCTTATTACGGGATTTACCATTAATGTGGGTTTGCGTCGCCCCACGACGACCATTGGTATAATTCCGTGTGTTGTTAGATAAGCCTCAAACGGTCACACCGAGGACTCTTGATATTCACCCTCTTTATAAAGGGGTCGAGGCCTATGCCTCTTTTCCACCTTCCTCGAGCCTTCTCGTACCTAAAGCTCTAACACCCGAAACCCAAGCTTCGACACCCCAAATCCTCCAATATGTCTGGATCCGCCCTCGGGGCCGATGGGTGGCCTCCTCAATTCAAAAGGAAGACATTGAGACGCTTAGATAGGTCGGATACCTGACCGCCGATATTCAGCACATGCTTCCTGCTCCAGGGCAAGTTATCTACACACCGGAGCCTAATGAGTGTGTCGTTTTTGTCCCACACTTCCTCCGCGGCTTGGGCCTCACCCTTGACCCCTTTGTGAGGGGGCTCATGTTCTATTATGGGTTGGACTTTCATGATCTGGCTCCAGACGCCATCCTCCATATTTCGTCGTTCATCATTGTGTGGGAGGCTTTTCTCCATGTCACCCCACACTTCGGGCTTATGGCTTAAGACCTTCAATGTGAAGCCGAAGATGATCGAGGGGTGAGATGTGGAGTGCGGAGGCGCCGTAATAAGCAGGAACACCGATGCCCTGTGGCCAGAGGGCTCTTTCCCGGAAGTATCCGATGTATGGCAACGGAGGTGGTTTTATGTCACGTCTCCTAGAGGCACGAAGTGGGTGGCCGCTCCCAAGTTCCTCTCGGGCCCCCCGCCACAGCTGGCGTCTTGGACCAACGTAGGGCATAATTGGGGGCCCGCTGGTGATGTACCAGTACTGCAGAATCGCATCCGGGAGCTTGTTGAGAGGGATATTAACCTTGTCAGCATAATGCAACTGATGCTAATCCGATGGATGTTGCCGTGCCAACGCCGGCCTCTTCGGATGTGGGAGTTCAATCCGGAGGGTCCATGGACTATCAAGCACTTCTTTGGCCTGAAGCTCGAAGAGATGTGCAAATTATTCTTCGGACAGAAAGTAGAGTGTCCGGACACAATCGAGGATGCGGGCCTAAGCTGCAATCGGCTAGATACCCAAGTAAGTTATCTTGACACCGGACACCTTGTCTTGAGTTAGTCATAGTTGTTTATTCTGAAAATCCTCCATGGCCAGGAATGGCTCAGCAAGGCGGAGAGAATCAGGTGTCCGCCGCCACTTTCCGAAGATTTGCCTGGTCCCACCGTGGCCAAGATGCTTGACCGGGTACTCAGCAGGATGCCCTCGGGGAAAGACAAGGGGAAGAACAAAGAAATCGAACCCCATCCACTACGCATCCGAACTAGGGGAATTGTTACCTCCCCTAAGGAGGATAGTCGGGAAAGGGAGGCTAAGGCCTCCTCCTCGCGCGGGAAGAAGAGGGCTGCCTCCCAAGACTTGGAGGCAGAGATGCCCCAACCAGGGAAAAAGACATCCCCAGGGGGCCTCGTCCCGACGGGCACCCTCACCACATCATGCCCTCCAACGGGCCAGCCCTCAACCGAGTTGTAAGTCAATTCACAATCCGAGGGTACTAGGTTTATCCTAGTCAATAACTAGGATTCAACTTTTTGCAGTCCGGCCAGCGGCTCTTCTCAACATGGTTCGTCTTCGAGGGACCTTCCTCCGGAGATGATGGAGAGCGAGACCCCACCCGCCTCTCCGACTCATGAAGCAGGTGACACCGAGGTGTCGTCACAGAGGAGTCCGGATCTGCTGAAGCTGGAAGCCAACACGTCAGCCACCCTGAGTCCGGAGCATTTGGCTCACACGGGGGGCGATGGGAAGGGTCCGACGCAGTTCAATGTCCGGCTGAACGTGCTGACGGGCTTACTGGAGCGAGCTGCGCTCTCGGAGGAGCACCACTCGTTAATGAGCGTGGTGCTCAAGAAGATTTCATCCGCTACAAGCGGCTTGAATAAAGCATTCACAAGCCTGCTCAGAGGCTTTTAGGTACGTAATGAAGAATACATTATTTGTTTGGTTATGAAGCACGCGCTAGGTGTGCTCCATATAGATAGTAGCCCCTGAGACGTTGGTCGCCCGCCCTAGGCGGCAAACGGGGGATCATAAACCAATGAATGTGCTGTAAATGTCTGCAGGTACCTGTGGGTCCGGATGCCGACCAGTCCGTTGAAGTTGCCGAACTAACGAGGCAAATTGGATCGATTAATGCTGATATCACGCTAGTGAATGAGCGGCTGGATAGATCACAGGGTATGTGTCATGCCTTCCCTTGTATAGGAAAATATGAATGTGGCATGATATTGATGTAATATGTTTGAACTGCAGATGGTGCTGCTGTCGTGGAGGCTCTGAGGGCGGAACTTGCTCAAGCCAAGGAACAAGCTCAGGTGAGCAATGCGGCTGCCCTAAAGGCGGCCAAGGAACTGAGGGCCGAACAGGCTGCTCATTGCCGAAGCGAGGAAAAGATAGCCGAAATGGCTATTGTGTTAAAAGATGCTGCTGACCGGTATGAGCTCCTTAAAAAGGAGTGTGAGGATAATTCGGTCGAACTGAACAAGGCGCTGAATGCCACCAACGAAATCCAGACCGAGCTTAGGGGTGCGTGGGAGGAGCTTTGACAGGCCGGTGAAATCGCGGCTGGGGGCTCCTATTTGCTGCGGATGAAATGGTTGATCCGGAGTACGCTCCCCTGGATGGACGCTGGAGTCCTGTGGACGCATATGCGGATTTGGCGAATAGTGGAGTCGCTGTCGAGGTGGATCCGGCGAGTCGGCAATCTTGGCCTTCGGGGTGGTGATTGCATGGTAGTTGCACCTCCACCCGTTTCGTCGCCACCGGCTCGCGTCCGGCGGTCCTGCCGTGGCGGCGACGCGCTCGTCCGCCGTGGAGTGTCACCGTTGGCGTAGCCGATGAGACTCTGAATGGTGGCCCTCCATTCGTCGATCTTGTCCGACGCCGGAGGGTAATCTAGGAGAAGTTGAGCTCGCGCCAAAGCTTCTGCTGGAGTGGTGGGTGGCAGTGGCGGACGGCGCGAGGAGCGGGACGTGCTCGAACTTCTAACTATGTTAGAAGGAGCAGTATCCCGTCCAGGCGACCATGCTCCACTCGTGCCAGCACGCTAGCGTGCATGCTGGTCTTGAGCGTCCCGAGATCCACCAGCTTGGTCTTGGGCTATCATGCGTATGGCACTGCTAGTGCCATGACGCTATTGATCTTGCGCCTCCTGAGAGTGGCGTGGAACATGTACAGTCGCCGAGGTTTGTGCAGCCTTGTTCTTGGACCTGGCGGCATCATGAGCTTCCTCGTCGACGTCCTTTCTTCCGCCGGCGTCCATCCCACCACTCGCTTGCTCCAACGGTGGTGGAAGTGACGTGGATGGAGCGGCTGCCGCCGAAGTCTTCTTCTTCGGTGGCATGTTCATGAAGGGAATAAAAATCTAGCTCGTGTGAATGCCGGATCTGGTTCACACAATCTGAACACCCCCTACCTGGCGCACCAAAGATGTCAGGGAAAACTGATCCACGAACACCTATGGGGCCGGCAGACTGGGCCCCTTTCGGTTCGGCGGGGGGCGGAGGTCGCACGAAGAGTCGATCGAGGCGAGGCACACGAGCAGTTTACCCAGCTTCGGAGCTCTCCGGAGAGATAAAACTCCTACTGCTGCTTGTTTGGTTGTATTATCTGGTGTTCTTGCTCTCGAGCGAGAGAGTGTGATGTTTTCTGGGCTACGAATGAATCGAAGCAAACTGTCCGAACCTCCGAACCCCCTCTACGTTGCGCATGGGCCTCCTTTTATACGCTAAAGGGGTCACCGACAGGTGGCAACGCAGAGGAGGGTAAAAACGTAAAAAGCGAGGTAGTTGATACAGTTGCTTGTATAGTGCACCCTACCTAACCCTGACGGCAGGGGACAAGGGCATTAAATGCCCGTTTGAGTCGCCCGAACAGTGCAGAAAAGGACAGTTAGGGGCCACCGTTCGCCACGATGGCGATCTTGTCAGCTTCGCATGCCACTGCGCACCGCTGGCTGCACAGCCTCCCGCCACGCACGCTCGGAGAGGCCCCCAGAGCGACACGTTGGTGGATGCGCTGGAGCGTGGGCGCAGAGTGGCCGCCTGCCGCGGCAAGCGCCTTGCTGCTGTTGTTATCTCGCCGGGTCCAGAAGCTCGTCGCTCACCGGGCCTCGGGGTACCTTATTTAGTCTTCCCGGCAAGCTCCTCTTGCCGGGGCCTTGTTGCCTTGCCGGAGCGCGTGGCGCGTCGTGGCAAGTTCCTTGGAGTGCCTTGGTTGGCCTTCCCGGCAAGCTCCTCTTGCCGGGGCCTTGTCTCCTTAGCTTAAATACTTTGTTCTTGGATGGCTCCAAGGGAACCTTGGGGGATCTTGGCGTTCGCCCGGCAAGCCTTTGCCGCGGGGTGCTGCAACTGCCCGTGCACAAGTTCGGGGTACTAGGGTACCCCTATTCTAGTACACCAATAGCCGGGGTCGCTGGTGCCTTTACGGGCTAGCCAGCTATCCTCTCCCGCGCAAAAGCGGGTCATGAGGCTTGTTAGGGCTGCAATTGTCCTTGGGTTTTCTTGGCCGAGGTGTCTGGCGAGCCACTCGTCACGGATGCTGTGTTTGAATGCTGCTAAGGCTTCGGCATCCATACAATCAACAATTTGATTCTTCTTAGTGTGGAATCTGTTCCAAAGCTTGCGGGCGGACTCTCCGGGCTGTTGGACTATGTGACTTAAATCTTCAACATCCGGAGGCCGGACATACGTCCCTTGAAAATTGGCCCTGAAGGCATCTTCGAGTTCTTCCCAACTCCCAATTGAATTTTCGAGGAGGCTTTTCAACCAGTGTCTAGCTGGTCCCTTTAGTTTGAGGGGGAGGTATTTGATGGTGTGGAGGTCATCCCCTTGAGCCATATGCATATGTAGGATAAAGTCCTCTATCCAGATCCCTGGGTCTGTCGTTCCGTCGTATGCCTCTATGTTCACGGGTTTAAAGCCCTGTGGAAATTTGTGGTCTAGTACTTCATCAGTAAAGCATAGGCGGTGAGCAGCCCCTCTATATCTGGACGTACTGTGTCATACCGTCGGATGTTGTTGTGTTCGGTGTTTACTACGAACTGGTATTTGGTTGGTGTAATCATTGTGGTGACCATAGTCCCTCGCTGGAGTGTGTCCTTTAGATCCGTAGATGGACCTAGTTGCGCCAGCTTTCTTATCCAGGTGCTCACGTAGGTCGTGTGCGGCATCTGTAGCTGCTTTGTTGCGGTTATGGAGTGGTACGTCTGGTCTCCTGGTCGTGTTTCTCTTTGGTGGAACGGCCTTGTCGTCGAATTCTGGCAGTAGCTTACGTTTTGGGTAGCTCTTTGTATGGCGATCATTGCCATATCTTTCTTCAGTGTCAAGCACTTTGTTCCATCTGCAATTGAGCATTTCCTGTGCGGCTTTAAGCCGTTGCTTCTGTTTCTCCAGACTTCTCGCTGTGCCCATACGCTTTCTGTGGAGGTTATTTAGTTCCATGCATTCTTCCGGAATGATGAATGCGTCATCATCCGGACTGTCTTCTTGTCCTGGACTGGTTTGATGAACTCGTCCTTCTGGATCATTTTTTCGGGCGTCTGCTCCAAACCGTGTTCGGCGTGACCTGGTTCGTCCTGCTCCATCGCTGGTTCCGTATGGTCGTTGTTGTCTTCGGGGTTGGTCGGAGTATCGATCCTTCTTGCGCTCTTGCTCGTATTTTTACTGTTGCTGGACTTGGAAAGGCGTCTACGCCATCGCTTTGGCTTTTTCCGGGGGGTTTTATCTTCCGGATTGTCACCGTCGTCCTCCTTGGGCGTGTCCACCATGTATATGTCGTGTGACGAGGCGGAAGTCCGGCGCCCCATAGGTTCTGAATCTTCTCCTGCATCGTCGTCCATACCGTCGATGGCTTCAGAGTCGAAGTCAAGCACGTCGGTTAAATCATCAACCATGGCTATGAAGTGGGTGGTGGGTGGGCAGCGAATCTCGTCGTCGCCTTCTTCCCACTCGAGTTGGACGTAGTTCGTCCAAAAGCCTCCTGACAAAGAGAGAGACTTTAATGAGTTCAGCATGTCACAAAAGGGCGAGTGATGAAAGATGTCTACAGTGGTGAACTCCATTACCGGGGCCGAACCGGATTCGGCAGGCTCGGGAACGCGCGGACTGGATCCTGCAACCAGATATGAATCCGGGGATCCAGAGTCACAGGCACCCTCAGAAGCGAGGCCTGTGTTCGGCTCCACCGCCGATGAGGGTATGCCCTGCGGGGCGGGGTCCATCCCTCCGTCCCTAGGCAACACAGCCTGCTCCTGATTTGAGTCCGGTGCTACTGCAGGGATGAGATCCTGAGCATGGTCCGACAGCAGGTCCAGGCCATGCTCGTCGTGACTGTCCGGTGCTCCTGCCGCGGGCCCGAATTCGTTGTAGATCAAGTCTCCGCGAATATCCGCCGTGTAGTTCAGGTTTCCGAACCTGATTTGGCGGCCAGGGGCATAGCTGTCGATCTGCTCCAGATGGCCAAGCGAATTGGCCCGCAGTGCGAAGCCGCCGAACACAAATATCTGTCCGAGGAGGAAAGTCTCAACCTGGACCCTGTCGCTGATGATGATTGAAGGAGCCATCAAGCCTTGCAGCGACGTCACAGAGGAACTCTCAATGAAAGCACCAATGTCGATGTCAAAACCGGCGGATCTCGGGTAGGGGGTCCCGATCTGTGCATCAAGGCTGATGGTAACAGGAAGCAAGGGACACAGATGTTTACCCAGGTTCGGGCCCTCTCGATGGAGGTAAAACCCTACTTCCTGCTTGATTAATATTGATGATATGGGTAGTACAAGAGTAGATCTACCACAAGATCGTAGAGGCTAAACCCTAGGAGCTAGCCTATGATGGTATGATTGTAATTGTGATCGGCCTTCTAAGGACCAACCTCCCTGGTTTATACAGACACCGGAGAGGGCTAGGGTTTACATGGAGTCGGTTACAAGGAAGGAAACATAATATCCGGATCACCAAGCTTGCCTTCCATGCAAAGGAGAGTCCCATCCGGACACGGGCCGAAGTTTTGAGTCTTGTATCTTCACTCTTCAATAGTTCGGACGTTGCACACAGTCCGGCTGTCTGGATACCCCCTAATCCAGGACTCCCTCGAAGACCCCGAAACTGCATGGTAGGGTGTGCCACGTCTCGGCACAGAGGAAAAATGTGCGTGTAAAAATATACTGTATCAGACATAGTACCTATGATTCGACCTCGGGACCCAGCAAGTCGGTCGAAAACACCCCACTAGCCACACAGCTTCATCATGCAATCGTGGCACGGTTAGCTCTGTCTCGACCAGCCACAACGTCTCTTGTTCTAGGCGATTCTTCTACTTTCCAAGCTTTTTTTAGTTGTAATAACACCAGGCAAGCTAGCGCCACTCTTCGTGTGTGCCCGTGCAAAGGTTAGACGATGGAGAGAAGAGAGATTGAGATTGCAGACCTGGGACCCACCAGTAAGTGAGACAACGGTCATGCACATGTTCACGAGGCACTCCCTCTACTCTGCTCAATGCAAGCCAACAACCATTCATTTTTTCAGGCTATTGACTTATGCTTTGTAGTCCAGGTTGCCAGTTCGAATCTCGTTTTAGGTCCAAATTTGATTAATGACAAGTGGGACCCCCGTGTGTTGTTCCGATATTTCAGTGTAGGATGGTTTTTTTTAACAAACACTTTGCGCGGTTAGACAAGTAACGACATGAGTTACACGTATTTTGCAAGTTTACAAACAAAAATGACAGCGGCATAGAATATCACATCCACCCCACAGCTTAGATACTATGGTGATATGAGTTTTTACACCGTTGGAAGTGAGATCCAATGGCATGGGACTAGTCTTTGTAATTATGCGCCATTTCCAAACTCTCCAAAGGTTTTTTTGCAAATAAAACATTCAAGCCTCGTCTGTGCCGCTACATCTTCGATCCAACGGCTCCCCGGTGCTCATATTAGGTGCTCCCCGTAGCTAAATTACCCGCTACGGTGATATGAGCATCTATGTCGTATGATCAGTGATCAGATGGCACATGCATAGTACTTGTACTTTCTGTGCATTTCCCAAACTCTATCAGCCGTATATTGCAAAAACATTCTGTGGGCCGTTAGATCTTAGTGAACTCGTATCACCATAGAATCTACGGTGCGGGAGCACCTCATACTCTCCCGTGCGAGAAAACATAAGGTGCTATCGCAGCTTGGATGCTATGGTGATACGAGCTTGGAGGTCGTTTGATCTGAGATCCAATGGCATCTGAGCAGTCTTTGTGCTAGTAAGCAGTGGCCGAACTCTTTTGGGGCTTTTCTGCAAAAAACCATTCAAACCACCGAGGAGGTGTTGGGTCACAAATCCAACGCCTCCGAAGAGCTTGTATCACCAAAGCATCTAAGGTGTGGTAGCACATGATATTCTTACATACAGGAGAATATGATGTCCTCCTTCATCTTAGATGCTACGGTGATACGAGCTTCGAGGTCGTTGGATATGGGATCAAAGGGCATCTAAGTAGTTTTTGTACAAATTGTGTGAAATTCTCAAACTCATCAAGGTTTCCTGCAGAAAAATTAAGACACATCATGTGAGCTGCTATATCTGAGATCTACAAGCTCTAAGCAACTCGTATCGGCATATAGCATCTAAGGTATGGGAGCACATGATATTCTCCCGGGGAGGAGGGGTGGGGGTGCACAACCAATCGGTGGTTGGGAGGGTGGGGACACATATAATCTAAACAACCCTAAACAGAGCTCCACAATTTTATCTAAGGTCGAGGGGTTGACCCCCGACAATCATAGCTCTGCCTAAACACAACATTTGCATGTACTGTAGTACTAGACATAATATTCATGTTTCAGTTTCATGTTCATTTTAAATATTGAACTGAGGACCACGGATGTCTTACATTTTACTCCCTTCGTTCCTAAATATTAGTCGTTTTAGAGGCTTCAAATGTACTTGCACATACGGATGTATATAGACATATTTTAGAGTCTAGATTCATTCATTTTGCTCCGTATGTAGTCACTTGTTGAACTCTCTAAAAGACTAATATTTAGGAATAGAAGGAGTATTTTTGAATTCGTGTCATACATGCATGGGTTGGAAAAATAGATGCACTATACTTATTGTATTGTTGTTGTGTTCGTGCGTGTGTTTCTCTCTCTCTCTCTCTCTCTCTCTCTCTGTGCGTGTGTATGGTCATATGCTTGATACATGCAAAGTTTTCTCACCTCCATATTGTTCATCTTTTAAATTTGGATTTGCATCGGAAAACTTACTAGGGATACCGTGAAATGTGAAATCCACGTTGAGATCACTATATCACAAACTCACTCTAATTCAACAACTCGTCATAAATCAATTACCACATTGAGATTAGTATTTGCAAGGAAAATACGGGTATTGTAGTACACATAGATTCGTTCGGCAATTTAAAAGGTTCCTTTCATATTCTCGAATGGTGGGACCCAACGGTGTACCAGCCAGACCTTGGCTCGTGTTGATCCTAAAAAAACAGGCTCGTGTCCTTCAGTGGAGTGTGTGGTATGCATATTAGGCAACCCCAACCAGTCGAGCCTCAGCATTTCAAGTCAAAATATCTGGCGGCCAAAATTCTAGCCCTAGGAAATTCATCTCATGTCCCCGGTCCATAATGACTACCGATGAACAACGGAGGGATGCTTTAGTAACTAGACAACGTTACCTACCGTGCCGAGCACGATTCAATTCCCTCGGTCGCCTCTCGTCAAGGTCACCCGTCAAATGCATTGCCTAGTACTACTACTTCTACACCAGGAGGAGCACAGAATTGAGCCCGTTTGTTCGTGCCTAGTACTCAAGTTAATATATCAGGCAATGCACTGCTACGGAGGGATTATCCTTTTACTGCCTCCTTTCCGGTTTATAGGGCTTATCTCAAAATTTTAGTTTTCCCATTTTATAAGTCTCAGTTTGGTTGTTCCCCATCACATGTTTAGATTTCAAGGTGCAATAAATCATTACATGCAAGTATTAAGAGAAAATTGACCAATGCATGTACTTTATGCATGCATGCATTGCAATTAATGCATTCGTAAACACAATTTTTGAGGAAAACAAGCGCATTAATTGAGTGGTTTTGCAAAATACAACAATTGTTCCACCACTCACCATCTACCTTGGTTGGTGAGATTTTTGAATTGAGCCCTATAAACCGGAAAGGAGGTTTAACTAAGCAAAATGTTTGACCAAATCCTTTCTTAAGAAATACAGCAGGACAGATGCAGGTTATGATATTCTTTCGAATCCTGGATCTTAAATTTCAGAAAATCCAAAAGTGAGCATAAATTCTTGAAACTGAGCATGGTCATGTGATATGGCACAAATATTACTTCGTACGTTTTTTCTTCAATTCGAGACAAGCTGCTTATGACAAGTTGCACAAATCAAGATCCAAGGTATTTTGGAACAAAGACTTGTCACATTAAGGTGAACGCTTTCACTATTGAAACCATGGGCGTTTACGTGCGCCCACAAGTCCCCGCTTCTCATCGGCAGGTGCCGTCTCAGCAAGCGTTTGAGTCGACGGGAGGCGTGCGGGCAGACCACTGCGCCGGCTGTCAGGGATGTGCGAGAAGACCGCTGTGCAGACTCATAGGGAGGCGAGCCCTTTTACCAGGCTTCGCCGCCCACCGTCGTCCCAACTGCTCCCACTTTTAATGTCGCTGGCTCCATAGTTTAAAATCTACCCCGCACTACCCGGTATCGCTACAATCCTCTCTCTTCCTCTCTGATTCTCCTGTCGTCTACCTCCACCTAGCCTGACCTAAACGTACGCCATGACGCATCACGATGGTCTGCCCTTAGTGAACCAGTTTCATGAGGAAGACGCCTAGCTGGAGTCTCAAGAACATAAGGCGCTTTGGGAAGATGCCGCGCCTGTCCCCGCTCCCGTTTCGGCTCCCGTCGCCCCGACTGCGCCAGCGCCCATCTCCGTGGCATTGATGGGCTGGGAGTGGCACATTGTCGCTGAGTTTGATGCCACGGGGTTCCATGAGGTCCCCATCGACTTTCACGCGCCCGTGCACCTGCCAGCGCATGCGCCTGCGCATGCACTGACGCGCACGCCCGTGCCGGTGCCCGTGCACCTGCCAGCGCATGCGCCTGCGTGTGCACTGACGTGCGCGCCCGTGCCGGTGCCCATGCACATGAATATCTCTCCCGCACCGTTGACAGCGCCTGTCCCCGTGCGGGTGCCAGTGCCCCCCTCAGCGGCATGGATGGCCGCCGTCGACTGCTTCCTTGCACCAACGCCAGTTGCCTCCTCCCGCCAGTTGACTTGCTCCGAAGTCCAGAACATTTTGGCCTTCCTTGAAGCTAGGCCAATGTCCAGGAGTATGCCAACAACGGCGCAAGATGCCGCCGTCGCCGTCGGTCAGTGGCGCAATGACACACAGAGGACGGCAGAGGAGCCGCTTCCCACCACGAGACGCCCCCACCGCCGCCGCGTAATCTAAATTTGCCATGAAAAACGTTCGGATTGCTATGCTTAAAATCCGAACGTTTATCATTTCCATTTATTTTATATCGATCATTGTATAATTTAAAGTCGGAGTCGGACAGAATGAAATGTATGGTTTGATCTATTGAATGTTCTGCTAGAGCCGTATCAAATTAAATATAAAACGTCATCAAGCCACATGTATTCCTTGTCATCCAACGACCTAGACTGCTTCAATGTCGAGCGCTCAACACATTTAGCGTGCAGTTAATTTCATGCCAAAAATAGTGCTAATCACATGACAACACGCAAATAATATCCTAGTAGTTAATATCCACATGCACTTAATATACTTCCAAATTAACGTGCATTGCACGTACACACTGACTAGTGCTGCTAGTACGTGAAACTGGTGCCGTGACTTGTGAACGCGTCCAGAATTGGTCAACGGCAACATCGCCCGCGAGTTCTTCCTGTTTGCCCGTGTGTCTAAACACAGAAGGGGAGGAGAGAGAGAGAGAGCACATATGGAACCCATAGTAAGTGAAGGCGAAAAGTACTAAAAATAATATTACATGTTATCCATTAATTAGTCTGTGGTAATATAAAAATATTATGTGAACAAAGGGGGTACAACAAATAGTGCTATTCTATGTATGTTTCCTATTGATGTGCGGCTTGAAGGCCTAGTCGCATGTTCGATCCTCGTCCTTTATATTTTAATTTGTATATGGGTCCAAATTTGTTTCATGACATGTGGGCCCCTCGGTGTGTAGTTTGTAGCACTTTAATTTGTGGGTCGAAATTTGTTCCATTCCAAGTGGACTATAGGTGTGTAGTTTTGTAGCTTATTTATAATAATTAAAGAGAACAACATAGTTTTTTCTGTAATACCATGGTGCAACGTTGAAGGCGAGAAAGGACGTGCGAGAGAGCGATGACCGAGCCAGAGGGAAATCAACTAGGGGAGTTGCGTGGGTTGCAATGGTGTTTGGAGTAGTTCTCGGCCGAATGCTACAAAAATATAATCTAAACCGACCGGAATAAATGCCTACACAAATTAATCCAAGGTTGGAGTGCCCCTCACAATGCAAATAGCTCCGGCTTTGCGAGGGATGGAGAGGTAGTAGCTTCAACGCATGGAAGATACGGTGTGAGAAAGCAAGGTCAATCGAGAGACATATAGATAGAGAGACAAAGAGAGTGTGGTCCGACATTCATTGAACAAATATATATGGTCCGGAGAGATATTGTCCGATTGATCTTTTGGTAAGGGCGAGGGCTGTAAGATAGAGCTTGTGCGATGATCCAGACACAGACGTGTAGATATATTTTGTGTGTGGGAGGAAGCAAGGTCAAACGATCACATAGGGTCGTCGTGCGATCGAAAGAGTGAGACGGGCTGGAGAGAGTGACCTAGATAGATGATGTGCGTGAGAGAGTATACAATGTGAATAGGTCGAATTGGGCTCAAACATGGTGATATATCATTTTTGTCCGAGAAAGAGCGAGGTCAATTGAGACATACAGAGAGAGAGAGATAGAGAGAGAGAGAGATTGAGTGAGCACGGCCCACCATGAGGTCGAAAGAGTGGCGGCGGCTTGGATGGACTGACCTAGATAGACAATCTACGTGAGAGAGTATAGAGTGTGTTGATCGAGGCCCGAACAGGGAGATATATCATTTGTGTGCGAAAGAAAACGAGGTTAAACGAGACTCAGATAAAGAGAGCGAGATTGAGCAAGTGTGGCCTGCCGTGCGGTAGAAAGAGTGAGACAGTCTCGAGGGAGTAACCTAGATATACAACATGCGTGGGTGCGCACGAGAGGTTGGGGGGCTAGATAGGCAATGCATGTATTTAGCGCGAGAGGGTGAGAGGGAGAGGGGAGAGAGAGAGAGCTCGGCATGGGGTGCAATGGTGGGTGTGTGAGGTAAATACATTTGGTAACAGGAGTCGAAAAAGGGGTTGTGTAGTTGAGAGACTTAGAGATCGAACCATGGAGAGAAAGAATGAACGTGTATTGGAAACTGATAGCTTGTTAAGGTGGTTAGGAGAGGAAGATTGACCGATACAGGAAGTATGTAGTGTTTGTGTGCGGGGGGGGGGGGGGGGGGGGGGCTAAAAACAACATTTGAATGTACATAGTACGAGACTTAATATCGATGTTTCAATTCGGTGTACATTGTAAGATTTGAACCGAGGACCAAGCATACGGGTAATTATTTCGAATTCGTGCCATACTAAGTTTAGAAAAATTGACATTGACTCAATTTGTTGTGCTATTTTGTAGGTCATATGTTTGAATCCATCCAAAAGTTTTCTCACTACCATGGTGTTCATCATATACATATGAATTTGTATTAAAAAAGTAGCATGGATACAGTGCAATGTGAAATCCACGTTAGAATTGGAGATCGATATGTGACACACACTCTAATTCAAATAACTAACTACATGACACACACTCTAATTCAAATTACTAATTATGTGACACACTCTAATCCATGTTAGCGTGGGTACCGTTTTGATTTTTTTTGAAATAACTCCTCATTAATTAATTTATAGTACTCCCTCTATTCACTTATATAAGACCTTGAAGACATTTCAGACAATGTGCAAAACAGTTCATTTTAAGTTGTCCGAAACGACTTACAAAAGTGAACGGATGGAGTACCTCGTTTCGAATGAATAATTATTACAAGGAAAACATGGGCATGGTAATACATACAGATTCGTTTGCAAATGAAAGAAGATTCATTTGCATTCTCAAATGTAGGCGCACCTGGCAGACCAGGGTCGTGTCGGGGTGGATGCTGCTTGGGTGCCTTAAAGGCAACTTCCTTTGGGTGACTGACATGTGGCCCAGACACCTGTTGGGCCCACATGTCATGGACACAAAGGTAGGTGCCTTAAGGCACCGAAGCATAGTCCTGTCGGGGTGGTCGCGTGTGTCGGACGGACGCGTAGCAACCAGCCACCCATCCCCCCTCCCCCCCAAAAAAGGACGATGACAATATAAGTTCGTGCTTCCACGTTTCGGATTGAAATATCTGGTGGCCCCAATTCCAGCCCTGCAAAATCCCTCTTCTCCAATGTCCCCTTCCGCGCCCAGATTGCTCAAATCCCTAATTCGCCGCCATCCCTTGAATCGCCCCTCATCTCGTCTCTTTCCACACCGTTCCCCACCTCGCTGCCGGACAACGACGATGAAGACGAAAGTCGCGCTTCACCACCGCACCGGAGCTACCTCATCTACGCCCTCGTCCACCGCACCGGGTGGTCTACCGACAACGTCGGCCGCTGCAACCGACGTGCCTCACAGACACCGATTTCCACCGCATCAGGTGCGCTTCAGCGATGCCGTCTCCTAGCTCACCGAGGCTACTTCACCGAGCACATCGTCGCACCTCCGCCCCCCGAGGCCGTTGGGGCTTCACCAACGGTTTCATCCTTTGCATCGTAGCACTCCGCTGCCACTCAAGATCTGCATCCGTGCGCGGCAAGCCAACGCCAGCACATCACCGTCAACGGCTATGAAGTGACCCGCACTCTAGCTAGGCGAGCATGCCCAAACGCTGGCCCAAACTAGGTATCCACACATCACTCCCTTGTGCACTATTCCGATGATGTTTGGATATCCTTTCACTGCTCTCTTAGCTTACACGCCTATGTAACTCTGACTTTAACTCTTATTTCTTCTGGAGATATCATCTGAAGCAAGCAAATCCATTTTTTAGGGAAGCATGACGACGCTACGGGATCTGGTACACATCCTGTACACCCGTATAACCTTGTAAGTATCTGTCCTTCGGTACAACATCAAGGTCAATTCCTCTTATTTGATCAACCATTCGCCGTGTCAAAAATGCAGAGGTGGATGCAAGGTGCACAAGGCCTGCACATCCAAGCAAGTGATAACATGG
This sequence comes from Triticum aestivum, assembly GCF_018294505.1. Classification (NCBI taxonomy): domain Eukaryota; kingdom Viridiplantae; phylum Streptophyta; class Magnoliopsida; order Poales; family Poaceae; genus Triticum; species Triticum aestivum. The sequence continues at coordinate 303,131,831 of NC_057798.1, read as the reverse complement.
ACTTGTACATGGAACAACCCAAGTGCAAGCAGAGCTGCAGTGAGCCTGTACAACGAGCTAGCGTAAGTCCCTGCATTTCATTTAATTCGTATTAGCATTCATGTATGATTTGTGGGCAGTGGCTGATCCACGAAATCAAGTTACCAGGGGCGAACATTTAACTTAAAAAATACGAAGGCACTTGCTCTCTGGAAATCAACATAACTTGAGAAATGTGAAGCTACATGCACTTTGAAAACCAGCTAATGATCCAAAGTAGTTCAGATTATAAACACTAAATGATGCAAGCACCAAAAAACACAAAATGCAACATGGTATACAAGGACTACAAACATGGTCTGTACCTGCTTGAATTATGCGTTCTCTAGCTGAAAATATCGAAGTGTAATTGCACGTATAACCAGTGCACAGACTGCATATCAATATATCTATCCTGCACAAGTATGCCAATAGTTTCAAACAATAGATTAGAAAAGTATTTATGCTATTTTGTCATGATACGGGGACTTTCTGGTAGACGGCCTCGACATTTCCTCAAGTTATGAAAATGCACTATAATTTGCTTGTCATCAATGTCTGCAAATCTCTGTCTCTCTCAACATAGTAGATCATCATTTGACACTAAATCCTTCAATGAGCTTGCAAAATGCTTGCATTAGATCTATCATTAGACACTATATGTTCATCACCAGGAGCATGTAAAATGTTTGCATCAAATCCTTCATTAGCAGTCTGTTCATTAGACACTTCAGGCTCAAGAACAACATGAGATTCAGTCTGTTCAGTATTGATTGGGGGAGTTATAAAATAAGTAGAAATTGGTTTCATTTTCTCATAGATTCCCTACATACAAGCAGTTTTACAACACCGTCAGGTTTAACTATTGGCCAGAAATTGAAGAGTTGAATTAGATATAATCAGGGATGTGATGTACCTTCTCATTGCGCATGCTACTCTTGCAAGCTGTGACTCTCCATTTGAGCAAGCTCGATGTCATGCTCGTGCTGCCGCCACTGCCTCCCACATAGGATGCACCCAGGGTTGGATCTTCATCTTCTTGTCCTTCCATTCGCTTGAAGCCCGGCGACCGCCCTCCAACGAGGGCGGGAGGAAGTGCTGTGTCGATCTGTACAGCGGCGGTTAGGTTAGGAGCGAACTGGACTGGAGGCTGGAGCGAATGAATTGGGATTTTTCCTGCTGTCGATCGATATGGGAGGCGCTCGTATGGGTGGTGACAGGACCCTGACTCAATGCCACATCGATCTAGCATGTAACACCTCATATCACTTTGCGGCCTCACGCACGGTATTCCCACGGGTGTCGCCTTACCTTGCCCGGGACCGTTTGCGCCTTTTGGCTCACGTATATGATGATGTCGCTAGCATCCATATGATAAAGAGCCCGGGCTGACATGACTAGTCGTAAACCCAAAGTGGCATAGACTTACAGGGACAGGCATCCATGACCCAGCATCGAACGTGTCGGTCATCAGCGAATGAATCCAGGCTGTAGCACTGGGCTAGCAGGACTCCGGTGAACCGGGCTGTAGCGGGCTAACAGGACTCCGGTATTCATCGCGTGACATTTCCCCGAAGGGACGGACACAGGAACGAAGAAGGACACATGCCGGCCAGCCTAAGTGTTCCGGAGCAGTAGTAAGTTGCCATGGCTCAGTGGAAACACTAGGAGACATTTCCCGGTAAGAGAGGCTACTAAGGATAAACAACTAGATAGTCAGATCCCACACATACCAAGCATTTCAATAACATACACACAATATGCTCGATATGTGCAAACACAACATGGCATCACAACATGACTTTACGACTCAAGTATTTAATCAATAGGCTCCAAGGAGCGAGATATTACAAACAGGGGTCTCACGACCCAACATTCAGAGCATACAAGTCAAAGCACAAGCGGAAGCTATCATGTCTGAGTACAGACATCTATAAATGAAAAAGGCTGAGAAGCCTGACTATCTATCAGATCCTGCCGAGGGCACAAGATCGTAGCTGAGGTAACAAGCTAAACGTTGAAGTCCACGCGGAACTACTAGCGAGACCGAAGTCTCTCTGCAAAAACATAAAATAGGCAAACGTGAGTACAAATGTACCCAACAAGACTTACATCAGAACTAACTGCATATGCATCATTATCAACAAAGGGGTGGTGGGGTTTAACTGCAGCAAGCCAGCTTTGACTCGGTGGCTAACCTAAACTACGACTGCAAGTAACTCTTTTGAGGTGGCGCACACGAGTCCACATATTCACCATATCAATACACTACTATGGATCCACTCCCGTCTCCCTACGAGAACGCCATCCATAGCACTCACGCTTATCTTGCGTATTTTAGGGTATCCACTTTCACTTGTCTATGAACTGATATAAGCAACCCAGAAGTCCTTTTCTGCGGACACGGCTATTCGAATAGATGATGTTAACCCTGCAGGGGTGTACTTCTTCACACACGCTCTCACCACTTACCGCCGTTTACATGACATGTACTCGGCAACCTTCAAGCGGAAGCCCAACGTGGGTGTCGGCCACGGCCTACCTAAACACTCGAGTCTCTAGTCCAGGTTTATCGCCTATTCGGGTTCCATCCATGAGGAGATCCGGTCGGAGTTTCGCTCACAGCCCCAAACGATGTGAACAGGGTTCCATGACACCAAACGGGCGCCCGGTTTACCCGGCCACGTGCCTACCGCATCACAGCCCACCCCTACGGTTGGCGCTGCGCACGGCCTCCAACATACTACAAACACCAGAAACTACTTGCAACTCCTGGACAGAGGACAAGGGTGATCAAGAAGCCGAGAGGGTCCATTGGTTTCGGGCCCAATGCGTGGTAGTAGCTGAATCATGGATCACAAACACAGAACTCAGTTCCTGAGGACGGCTGCAATGAGACAACCCACCATGTACTCCTACATGGCCTCTCACCGCTACCTTTACCAAATCGTGTTCACACGCTTAGCTCACACACCGTAGGACATGTTCACACACCTCTGATTCATCCCGGTTGAATCAGACCTGACTCAACTCTAAGCAGTAGCAGGCATGACAAACAAGCATGAATGAGTAGGCACATCACGGCTCAAACAACTCCTACTCATGCTAGTGGGTTTCATCTAATTACTGTGGAATGACAGGTCATGCAGAGGATAAAGGGGTTCAGCTACCGCAGCAAGTAACAGATGAATCGGTGTTGTCCTAATGCATTAAAAGAGAGCAGGAGCGAGAGAGTAGGATTGTTTCGGAATGAACAAGGGGGTTTTGCTTGCCTGGCACTTCTGAAGATAACATTGAGTCTTCATCAGTGTCAACGATCACATCATCGGTATCACGTCTATCGAGAGGGGACAAATACCGGCAACACAGAAGAAATACAATCAATGCAATGCACAATATGATGCATGCTCATGACATGGCAATATGAATGTGTTTTGAGCTAATGCATCTAGCAACAGATTAAATGAAGTTGGTTTGAATACAAGATTCAAATTCAAACTCCATATGTGATTATTCAAATGCCATTTAATTGATTTTTGCTAAACAGCAGCTATAAGTTGTTCTAACATGCATGAAAATGGTACAGATGGATTCCTTGAATTTTTCTGATAATTTTTCATATATAATTTATTTAATTTGGAGTTACGGTTGAATTTCTATGAATTTTAGAAGTTTTAGGCATTTTCTGGAATTCCTGAAATAATAATAAATCCAGAAATGATTTATGGCGTCAGCACCATGTCACTGTGACGTCAGCAGAGTCAACTGGGCTGGCTCGGGTCAAACCTGACATGTGGGGTCCACACGTCAGTGACACAGGTTAGACAGGGGGGTTAGTTTAGTTTAATTATAGATTAGGGGCACTAGGGCCCACATGTCAGTGTCAGGGGGTTAGATTAGGTGGTGATTAGCATTAAGCTAATCACCTGATGGCGGGGTCCACCTGTAGTGGACCCAGGGGAGGTCAAACCCCTGGTCAGTAGGGTCAATCCCGCCGGCGACTCGACGCCGGTGAGGCCCGGGACGGTGGCGGCCGTCGGAAACACGCTACAGGGCACGGCCGAGGCCGTGCTTGGGCTCGTTAGAGAGCCCTTGCTCCCGCGCGTCGAACGGTGTGGTTGCTGGGTCATGGGGAGGCCGGGGCTGACGACGGCGAGCTCCAAGGCGGCGGCCGGAGTTCGGGTGAGCTCGGATTCGGCGTTAGGAAGCACAGCAGAGGGTGCGGATGGGTGCTATGGCCTCCTGGGGGTGCACTGAGCACGGCTGCGTGCTCGGTTGCAGCTCTAGGCAACCGTGGCTACAGCGGCGACATGGCCGACGGCGAAGAGCTCTCGGCTCCGACGGTTGTCGGTGTTAGAGGAAGAAAACGAGTCAGGGGAGAGGGGGAAACGATGGAGGAGCTCACGTGGATCCCGTAGAGGTGGACGGCGGGCTCGGGGAAGGCCGAACGGTGACGAATTTGACGACGGTGATCCTCGGTGGCCGAGGAGGGGAACGGCGAGGCTAGCGGCATCCAGGGGCTCTTCTGGTCGCGAGACGACGAGGAGGACGAGGGAGGACCGGCGGAGCTCGGGAGCGCGTCGGAGAGGAGAGGGGATGGCGGTGGCCGTGAGGGAGCTCGTCGGTGGCGGCGGCTCCGTTCGGGTGAGGAGAACAGAGGAGGGGGAGAGTGTTCCGGGGAGAGAGAGGAGAGGGGCACGGGGAGAGTAGGAGAGGGTCGAGGGGAGTGCGTGGCACCCTCAGGTGCCTCCAGCGGCGAGCAGGTAAGTAGGAGGTGGCCGGGGCTCTCGGGCGCGCGCGCCACGCCTCGGTCCTTCTGGCGAGGAGGAAGACGACAGGGGGGGAAGTGGAGATGGACTGGGCCGCACAGGAGCTGGGCCGGCTGGGCTACCAGGTGAGCGCCAGATAAGTCCTTCTCTCTCTCTCTCTTTTATTTCTATTTAATTCTGTTTTCTATTTTCTGTAGTTTGTTTTGATTTAGTTTTAGACACTAAATCATTTTAATAAATTCTGTAGGTTTTTATGTGGCTTGCTAAAATATATACAAAGCCACTCACAAACTTCCAGAATTAATTGGAGTCATATTTAATATATATTAAATATAAATCCAAAGCAAATAGTTATTGGATTAATTCAAATGGCCCAAAATAATTAACTCTGAGATACCAAAAATATTGTTTTGAGTTTTACCTCTTTGCAATATTTTCAGAGACTAAGAGGAACATTTTCTTGGACTTCTTTGAGAAGATTTTAATGTTGATCATTTTTAGAAGGTTTCTGAGGCTTTGAAAATCCCTCAATTCAAATTTCATTTGAATTAAAACATGATGCTCACATGAGGCCTAGCCTAGTGCATAACAGGACCAGGGATGTGACAACTCACCCCCACTAAACAAAAATCTCGTCCCGAGATTCAAGCGTAGGGTAAGGTGAAGGGGAAACGCAAACTAGTATAATCTTCACGATCCAGGGTGCACTTCATAAGAGCGTTGATTCGATCACCATCATTGTCTCGAAGTCTTTCTCTGAGAACTCCAACTAACATGACAAGAAGAGGGAAGGAAAACTCTAGAAGAATTAATCTTCTCAAGGATCGAACAACTCAGGATTAACTCACGGAATGGGACATAGCAACATCTCTCGAGCTGAGAGACGAAGCATACCTCTAGCGGAAAGGAGTGGAACAAATGACGGAGGTTTACTAGGTAGACAACGATTCCACACCTAAGAAGGTGGTAAACGATTGTCAACGTAGCGAGGAGTTGAGTTGCCATGATACCACAACGAGGCACCTTAGGGAAGGTGACTCGTAGAAATATCCCCTTAAGTGGCAAAAAGAATTACCTTTGATATAGAGATCATTGAGACTCTCTATATCAGCCTAAGGCAAACCACAGCAATCGATTGGCGAGGGTCGGTAGAATGGCATACTCGGACTTGAATGATGTGGATTACCTTGTTGAACACAAAGTAATGGATGAATTTTCTTATCACCGGAAATGGAAGAGACCCATGGTAGAATGGCCCATTGGCGGTGCAAGCTGGGAACAAAATGCAAATGCTGGGAATGATTCTAGTAACTGGGGAAGAACCCAACAATAGAGAGTGAATTCACTGTTTGAGAAGGTCATAGCATTGCCGAGGGAACTGAGAGCATCCCAATTAGAGCCGATGATAACACGTAGCGCTTGTGCGTGCTCTCAAGAACTTGAGCATTTCCACAATCATCAAGGTTTTATCAACAACCGCGTCAAGGGTGCTGACAACACAACATACTACCATGATGAATAGCGATGGACGATGCAGATGCGAAGGAGGATAACACTTTCTCATATTTCACCTTAGCGAGGCCAAGGGAATGAAATCTGGATGATCGACCGAGAGACATTTAGCACTCCGCTTCTAATGTTCTCCTTGATGTGCTAGTGTAACCCATTCATAGATATCGTTTGATATCTAGAACATCAAGTAAAAAGGTCGGACTTCGGAACACAGAAATCCATAGGGGCAACTAGGGAGTAATCCTACGAAATCCCTATGGGGAGGTGCCCAACTTCCTCAAACAAGATACTATAATAATAGGTCTACCGGATGGGTGTGTTGGCCACGACATCCACCTTACCGGTTATCGAGAGACCAATATTATAGTTCTTGGGAAATGTTCCAACCATCACATCTGCCTGAGATTCAGATCTGGTTGGTGTCAGGATATTCCAGACTCATCAAGTCTAGAAAGAAAAATGAAAGTTTGCAACACAAATCGACGAGATGACGTTGCGAGATTCTCGGGAAATGAACTACGATAGCAAGCTCCAAAACAAGAGCTGGTTCTGCTACAAACATGTGAACACGTTGTCCCAGACATGCATGACCACAAAGTAGTCTTATAATAAAACACTACCGAGTTCCGGAGGGGGAACCATCAGCGAGGATATCGAAGTTTTGTACAAATCCGTCTGGTACCTTCGGGACTAGCACTTAGAACTTATTAACCTTGAACAAATCAATCAGTGGCTTGGTGTGCTAGGGACACATATAGAATGGAGGTTGCAAGTCTCCGAACCACAGAATACTTCGCACGTATGCATGACTGATTTGGGATGATTCCAAAGGAAACAAGACAATCTTCCTCGAATCCACGGCGGCAACTTGCATCGAATGCACATGAACTAGAGGAAGTCACTTCTTACATCCGAACATATGCTTCATGAGCTAGCATGAACAAATGCTTTCAAAAGTTTTCCAACACTAGCTTAATGTTCAGCAAAATTATGGAGAAGACAAGGATGTTGTCAATGGGCTCAACAACAATTCATCCAGATTTCCTTTTAAGAGAAATTGCATAGTTAAGTGGACACGGTGATAGCATTGGTCAGACCAAAGAATATAATGGTGTATGCTCGAGGAAAACCCACGAGTAAGACAACATTACGAACATCGTTGGTTCTGACTTGATTTGAGGATAGCCCACACCCAAATCAAAGGTTGGACAGGATGATAGGTCCATTAACTGATCACGAGGGTCAGTCGATGAAATATCAATTTTCTTCAACGCACACATACAAAGGGTATCCCTTTGAAATGAACTAAGTCAGGTAAGCTTTTATCTTCCAACTCTCCAAGTTGTTGCTTGGCTTAACAAACTAGCTCAGGGGTATCCAACACAGATTCTTGGAGAAAGGGTGGTTTACAGGATAAACCAACTTGATCACGAGCTCAACATAACAGTCAGGTGACAACCTGGTGATACTTTCGAGAAGATATTCGGAAAATCACGAACCACCGATATGTTACTAAGCTCGAGAACAATCTCGCTTTTGAGGGCAAGACGATATGATCAAATGAGTGAGGACTTGACAAGATCCTAACTCATCAATCGAAGGGTGCACCGAAATAAGGACTAGGTAGCTCGATCAGTCTTAGAAGGATGATTCAAAAACCAACATGCTAAGAATAAAATTGTTATCCTTTAACTACCAAGCAATGAGGTTGCTGGGAGTATTGATTTCACACATCAAAATTCATTTGTTGGTATCCCGGTTGCATCAACACGAGGCCGAGGAATGACTAATGATGGTGAGAAGTATCACTACGTCAAAATTCATGAGAGTTGGTGTAGTTCTCATTCCAGTTCTGACATAAAGGGGGTAATACTCCAAGGTAGAACAGAACCAAAGGCTGGATTGGCATTTGATTTGCGGAATACAACTACTTTGACCCAATCCTAGATATGGATGAGGTACTGGACTTTGTTTCTCCTAGTCATTCCGCGATAGAATGGCTTGACGGACCACAAGAGTAATAGGCATCGATAAACGAACGCACACATACTCTTGACTATCAATTGATAGACGAAGGTCGGTAGACAACTAAAGAGGGACAACTCAAAGGAACATATAACTTTCTGAGTTGTGGATGCATAGATTAGTATGTCGAACCAAGTTCAACATGTTTCTTCCGGATAAGCCATGCAGAGAGGTAGGACTGGCAGAGTCGCAATATAGAATGGAGAACTCTTCTAGATCACTCTTGTTGTGATCTTTTGGTTCAACAAACTTCTGCCATAAGTCGTTCATAGTATTTGGAAGAAGGAAAATACCATGGACCTCGAGGACTAATGCAAAAGTTACTAATTTCCTAAAGGAACTAGCAAACACTATCAACATGAAGTAAGTAGAGTGAATCTCGGGTTCAAAACCCAGGAGTAGAATACCTACTCCTAAATAGCATCACGGAATGCTTACGAGAATGATGGCCAGAATCATCACACTGGGATCACAAAACATGGCTAGACTACTAGATGATCACCTGAGACACCTAGGGTCATAATAGTAACTCTAACATAAAGGTCGAGGCAGTAGAGTACCTCAACTCAACGATTTGTGTGATTAACCTGGCCTAAAAGACATTGAAACCAGAGGAAAATGATTTTGCAAATGCATCAGACTCTTTAGAAACCTGGGATGACTCGGACAGCATAACGGCTGTAAATGCTCAGAAAAGATTTGAGACATTCACAAAAATGGTGGCATAACCACTTAGAAGCACAATATCAAGGTTTCGAGATCAATAATTAACATACAGAGGTAGAAACTGAACTGAGGCTTAATCCAACAATCCTATAAGTCTACGGATTAGTAACACGTGATCCTGATAGAAAGAAGAGATAGCCTAGTTCTTAATCCCCGTAGGAAAGATAAGATGACTCAGATCAGAAGGGCATAAGGTATAAGGAGTAAAAGAGCCTTACGTTCCATCCCACAATCAATTCCCTTACATAGCTAAAGCATTTCTAGACTCAACTTCGACCAGTTTGGCTTGGTAATCCTACAGGCAGTCAAGCTCTGATACCAACGCTGTCAGGACCCTGACTCAATGCCACATCGATCTAGCAGGTAACACCTCATATCACTTTGCGGCCTCACGCACGGTATTCCCACGGGTGTCGCCTTACCTTGCCCGGGACCGTTTGCGCCTTTTGGCACACGTATATGATAGTGTCGCTAGCATCCATATGATAAGGAGCCCGGGCTGACATGGCTAGTCGTAAACCCAAAGTGGCACAGACTTACAGGGACAGGCATCCATGACCCAGCATCGAACGTGTCGGTCATCAGCGAGTGAATCCAGGCTGTAGCACTGGGCTAGCAGGACTCCGGTGAACCGGGCTGTAGCGGGCTAACAGGACTCCGGTATTCATCGCGTGACATTTCCCCGAAGGGACAGACACAGGAACGAAGAAGGACACATGCCGGCCAGCCTAAGTGTTCCGGAGCAGTAGCAAGCTACCATGGCTCAGTGGAAACACTAGGAGACATTTCCCGGTAAGAGAGGCTACTAAGGATAAACAACTAGATAGTCAGATCCCACACATACCAAGCATTTCAATAACATACACACAATATGCTCGATATGTGCAATCACAACATGGCATCACAACATGACTCTACGACTCAAGTATTTAATCAATAGGCTCCGAGGAGCGAGATATTACAAACAGGGGTCTCACGACCCAACATTCAGAGCATACAAATCAAAGCACAAGCGGAAGCTATCATGTCTGAGTACAGACATCTATAAATGAAAAAGGCTGAGAAGCCTGACTATCTATCAGATCCTGCCGAGGGCACAAGATCGTAGCTGAGGTAACAAGCTAAACGTCGAAGTCCACGCGGAACTACTAGCGAGACCGAAGTCTCTCTGCAAAAACATAAAATAGGCAAACGTGAGTACAAATGTACCCAGCAAGACTTACATCAGAACTAACTACATATGCATCATTATCAACAAAGGGGTGGTGGGGTTTAACTGCAGCAAGCCAGCTTTGACTCGGTGGCTAACCTAAACTACGACTGCAAGTAACTCTTTTGAGGTGGCGCACACGAGTCCACATATTCACCATATCAATACACCACTATGGATCCGCTCCCGTCTCCCTACGAGAACGCCATCCATAGCACTCACGCTTATCTTGCGTATTTTAGGGTATCCACTTTCACTTGTCTATGAACTGATATAAGCAACCCAGAAGTCCTTTTCCGCGGACACGGCTATTCGAATAGATGATGTTAACCCTGCAGGGGTGTACTTCTTCACACACGCTCTCACCACTTACCGCCGTTTACACGACATGTACTCGGCAACCTTCAAGCGGAAGCCCAACGTGGGTGTCGGCCACGGCCTACCTAAACACTCGAGTCTCTAGTCCAGGTTTATCGCCTATTCGGGTTCCATCCATGAGGAGATCCGGCCGGAGTTTCGCTCACAGCCCCAAACGATGTGAACAGGGTTCCGTGACACCAAACGGGCGCCCGGTTTACCCGGCCACGTGCCTACCGCATCACAGCCCACCCCTACGGTCAGCGCTGCGCACGGCCTCCAGCATACTACAAACACCAGAAACTACTTGCAACTCCTGGACAGAGGACAAGGGTGATCAAGAAGCCGAGAGGGTCCATTGGTTTCGGGCCCAATGCGTGGTAGTAGCTGAATCATGGATCACAAACACAGAACTCAGTTCCTGAGGACGGCTGCAATGAGACAACCCACCATGTACTCCTACATGGCCTCTCACCGCTACCTTTACCAAATCGTGTTCACACACTTAGCTCACACACAGTAGGACATGTTCACACACCTCTGATTCATCCCGATGAATCAGACCTGACTCAACTCTAAGCAGTAGCAGGCATGACAAACAAGCATGAATGAGTAGGCACATCAGGGCTCAAACAACTCCTACTCATGCTAGTGGGTTTCATCTATTTACTGTGGAATGACAGGTCATGCAGAGGATAAAGGGGTTCAGCTACCGCAGCAAGTAACAGATGAATCGTGTTGTCCTAATGCATTAAAAGAGAGCAGGAGCGAGAGAGTAGGATTGTTATCGGAATGAACAAGGGGGTTTTGCTTGCCTGGCACTTCTGAAGATAACATTGAGTCTTCATCAGTGTCAACGATCACATCATCGGTATCACGTCTATCGAGAGGGGACAAATACCGGCAACACAGAAGGAAATACAATCAATGCAATGCACAATATGATGCATGCTCATGACATGGCAATATGAATGTGTTTTGAGCTAATGCATCTAGCAACAGATTAAATGAAGTTGGTTTGAATACAAGATTCAAATTCAAACTCCATATGTGATTATTCAAATGCCATTTAATTGATTTGTGCTAAACAGCAGCTATAAGTTGTTCTAACATGCATGAAAATGGTACAGATGGATTCCTTGAATTTTTCTGATAATTTTTCATATATAATTTATTTAATTTGGAGTTACGGTTGAATTTCTATGAATTTTAGAAGTTTTAGGCATTTTCTGGAATTCCTGAAATAATAATAAATCCAGAAATGATTTATGGCGTCAGCACCACGTCACTGTGACGTCAGCAGAGTCAACTGGGCTGGCTCGGGTCAAACCTGATGTGTGGGGTCCACACGTCAGTGACACAGGTTAGACAGGGGGGTTAGTTTAGTTTAATTATAGATTAGGGGCACTAGGGTCCACATGTCAGTGTCAGGGGGTTAGATTAGGTGGTGATTAGCATTAAGCTAATCACCTGATGGCGGGGTCCACCTGTCGTGGACCCAGGGGAGGTCAAACCCCTGGTCGGTAGGGTCAATCCCGCCGGCGTCTGGACGCCGGCGAGGCCCGGGACGGTGGCGGCCGTCGGAAACACGCTACAGGGCATGGCCGAGGCCGTGCTTGGGCTCGTTAGAGAGCCCTTGCTCCCGCGCGTCGAATGGTGCGGTTGCTGGGTCGTGGGGAGGCCGGGGCTGACGACGGCGAGCTCCAAGGCGGCGGCCGGAGTTCGGGTGAGCTCGGAGTCGGTGTTAGGAAGCACAGCAGAGGGTGCGGATGGGTGCTATGGCCTCCTGGGGGTGCACTGAGCACGGCTGCGTGCTCGGTTGCAGCTCTAGGCAACCGTGGCTACGGCGACGACATGGCCGGCGGCGAAGAGCTCTCGGCTCCGACGGTTGTCGGTGTTAGAGGAAGAAAACGAGTCAGGGGAGAGGGGGAAACGACGGAGGAGCTCACGTGGATCCCGTAGAGGTGGACGGCGGGCTCGGGGAAGGCCGAACGGCGACGAATTTGACGACGGCGATCCTCGGTGGCCGAGGAGGGGAACGGCGAGGCTAGCGGCATCCAGGGGCTCTTCTGGTCGCGCGAGACGACGAGGAGGACGAGGGAGGACCGGCGGAGCTCGGGAGCGCGTCGGAGAGGAGAGGGGATGGCGGTGGCCGTGAGGGAGCTCGTCGGTGGCGGCGGCTCCGTTCGGGTGAGGAGAACAGAGGAGGGGGAGAGTGTTCCGGGGAGAGAGAGGAGAGGGGCACGGGGAGAGTAGGAGAGGGTCGAGGGGAGTGCGTGGCACCCTCAGGTGCCTCCAGCGGCGAGCAGGTAAGCAAGGAGGTGGCCGGGGCTCTCGGGCGCGCGCGCCACGCCTCGGTCCTTCTGGCGAGGAGGAAGACGACAGGGGGGGGGAAGTGGAGATGGGCTGGGCCGCACAGGAGCTGGGCCGGCTGGGCTACCAGGTGAGCGCCAGATAAGTCCTTCTCTCTCTTTCTTTTATTCCTATTTAATTCTGTTTTCTATTTTCTGTAGTTTGTTTTGATTTAGTTTTAGACACTAAATCATTTTAATAAATTATGTAGGTTTTTATGTGGCTTGCTAAAATATATACAAAGCCACTCACAAACTTCCAGAATTAATTGGAGTCATATTTAATATATATTAAATATAAATCCAAAGCAAATAGTTATTGGATTATTTCAAATGGCCCAAAATAATTAACTCTGAGATACCAAAAATATTGTTTTGAGTTGTACCTCTTTGCAATATTTTCAGAGACTAAGAGGAACATTTTCTTGGACTTCTTTGAGAAGATTTTAATGTTGATCATTTTTAGAAGGTTTCTGAGGCTTTGAAAATCCCTCAATTCAAATTTCATTTGAATTAAAACATGATGCTCACATGAGGCCTAGCCTAGTGCATAACAGGACCAGGGATGTGACAGGTGGCGAGCCTGCTATACGGCCTGCCTTGCACTTATGTTATTGGCCCATCCAAATTGAAACATTTTTCTTCATTTTTTACATTGACTACTCGTGCGTTGGGACAAACAAAACTAGCGTGGGCCAACCTGGACGACTCAAACTAGGTGCACTTTTTCGAGCCACCTGAGGCGGCTACCCATACTAGCCCCTATGGTGGTGTCGCCCCTTTTTGCGTGTATGATTGGATAGTGAAAAATATTCCAGTGGCGCTTCTGATTTACCCACAGAATGGTTGAATTGCTTGTTTCTATGAACTGAGTTCGCCAATAATGTGAAGGATGCCAGTCTTTTCATCCTATTGTAGATTGCTTAGATCTCGATATGCCAAAAGTAATCACATGAAATATACAGTCAAATCCAGTGTGATGTGTTGGCTACAAGTAGTCTGACTACACGTCCTCATATAACATATCAAGGACACACCATCTTACCAGATTAACCATTCAACTTACCCATGCAGTGTGGGAAGAAAGAAGTATTGGGACCGCGTATGCAAGCAATTGATGCCATGGACTCCTTTGTACAACCTTGTAAGCAAAAAAGAAGTTGCAGTGTGCCTGTACAAAGAACTAGCGTAAGTTCAGTTACCTGCTTCTCGAAATTTTAGTTAGCCACTTATTGCAAAATTGTTCAATTATGTTGCTTGGCTTAATTTAGTTTGCTATTGATTACATAATGGCACAACATGTTAATCATATTGTAGACTGCGCGTATCTATGTGTTTGATACTTACTATTAAGAATTACCTGTTTTCCTTAACTTAAATATTTACTTGTTTGTTTAACTGCTTTGCTGCTACAACAGCGGGTTACAATGATGTTAATAACTACTCCCTTCGTCCCATAATATAGGACGTTTTTTGACACTAGCATAGTGTTAAAAAATGTCTTACATTATGGGATGGAGGGAGTACTTTTTGGCATCCAATTGAAACTCTTTAATTCCTTCTTTGTTTAACTGGTTTGATTTTATAACTCCCAGTTGAGATGTTTTGCTATCTTTAACTTTTCTGAATCCAATCGGAACTTTAATGGCAAAACAGGTTAGCCCAAGATCAAAGAGCGAGCTCCCCATGGATGTTGCATCATCCCACAACAGTGGCACCGGCCCAATCGTGAATTATGAATTGCCAACTGCTGATGCTCTAGAGGCTAAACTAGTGGTAGAAAGAGATTCCGCTTCTGCACTTAGAGATGAAGTTGACATGTTGAGGAAGCAAACAGCACAATCACAAGCAGTACTCAAGACAACCATAAAATATTTGGTGGATTTCAAAATGAAGCAAACTGAGACTGACCAGATTGTTAAGGTACTGAAGAAAAAAATGAAATTAAATTCGTACTTGGTAAATCATAGGTGAAATGTTCTTTCCATAGTTGAATAAGCTTTGTGTTGTCTGTTCATGTAATCAATAAACCATTTGTTTTAGAGATCATGTAATAATTGTTTTTTTTGTTTGTAATTTTATTTGAGCACAACTCTATATTAATTGATAAGACTCGGAGACATTTCATTTGGATTGCTGTGCCAGACCTACAAATATGCCAATCAGGCTGCATGTGCATTCAGCAATAGTAGTAGTATAGATGGACCATAAGTGGCACGCATCGGAAAGGGCCAAGATGCTGGCTAAAAAAGGATGTTGTTGTAGCCAAAAAAAAGTACAGCGGCCTGGCTTATGTATGTTAGTTGATATTATTGATCCATATACTCTATAAGTGTTTATTAGCCTAATTGGTTTGCAGCCAAAAATTGGCAAGCCAACTATTGGCGCTTACCAAAAATTGGCGGTCGATTGGTTCGGCTCGAATATTTGGCGGCCTGTCTTTCCCCATTCACCAATTCCCCCCACCGCTCTCCCCTCACGGTTCGCCCCACCAGATCCAACCCTGTCCTCCTCCTTCACCCTAACCCCATCCCCTAGCGCCTCCTTCCACCGCCCCTTCCCCTACGCCGCCAGCGACCAGAAAAGCTCAAGGACCTCGGAAATCTCCTACTCCGGCGGGAAGTCCTCGGCCACCTGGCGAGCTGGGCCAGATCCAGTGGAGTAGTCAAGGTTAGTTTGTGGCCAAATCTCACGGGACTTCTCTTCTTTCCCCTTGTACTGTACCCAATCACCGCTCTCTCATCTTGTACTGTACTCCACAAGCGGATGTACGTCCTTATTGTTTCTGGATGCGAGGGCGTACGTGCTTATTGTTTGCTAATATTTTCTCTGTCTTGTACTTGGAATGAGATTCAGGCACGAATCAGATTATTTCAGTACCTTACATCTGCATAAATTTGAAGCTAAATATGTTTCTTAAAGATCCTGGACTAATCGATGCTAGTATATCAGTAGAACATGTCCCCTCGTACTTTGCTTCTGCATGGTGGGAGGGCTGGCACCTAATACTCTTCTAATTGATTTGAGGGCCTAAAAGACAGAACAGTATCATCTGGCTTTTGATTGACTACAGAAGTCACATACCTCTGCATATATGTACGATGTGCTATGGAACATATATATTCTTTGAATTTTTTTATGTATTGACATATTATTTACTATCTGCTGGTACATGCTTTGCATTGGTTTTCCATTTTCTTTTATGCTTATTATGCATCTTATCTTTACTCAGATGGATAATGCTCAACAAAAATATCTATATTACTGTATGTGGAAGCAAAACACACTACTTGTTCTTTTTGTAATGTTGGTCCTTTGGTGGAGCAAGAAAAAAGAGAGGAAGAATGGAGCTAAACGTGTCAAGTATGCTCCACTTGTGAAGAGAGATGTTTGGAGGAGTAGTGAACTAATTAGACTGATCGACACCTCAGAACGGACGTGTTTGCGCCAGCTCGGGATGTATCCGACTGTTTTCTACAAGTTGTGTGCTTACCTTAGGGACAAAAAGCTTTTGGCTGACACGATTCATGTGTCCGTAGATGAGCAGGTAGCTATGTTTCTGAAAATTGTTGCGCAATATCACACTCATTCCTCTGTAGGATTTGCATTGTGGCGATCCGAAGAGACAGTGAGTAGGTATTTTAACATCGTCCGACATGCCCTTGTGAAGTTAGCCCATGAAATAATCTGCATTCGGTCTACAGATACACATGCTAAGATCACTACCAACCCAAACAGATTTTATCCCTAGTTTGAGGTAACTCTACCAGTTTGTTATAGTACTAGTTAATTTCCAAACTAAGTTCATTCTAATTCACACAAGTTTAATTTTTTTTCTAGGGATGTATAGGGGCACTAGATGGCACCCATATTAGGGCTCGTGTGCCTTAAAAATATGTGGACAGGTTTAGGGGCCGCAATCCCTATCCCACACAAAATGTCCTAGCTGCCGTGGATTTCGATCTTAGATTCACGTATGTTCTAGCAGGCTGGGAGGGATCTGCTCATGATTCTGCTGTATTGCATGATGCCCTATCTCGTCCAAACGGTCTCAAAATTCCAGAAGGTAATTGCACATTTAAAAAAATGTTGTTTAGTTTAAACATAGAAAATTAACTTAAGGTGGTATTCAACTATGTATGTAGGAAAATTTTATTTGGCTGATGCAGGGTATGCCACCAGGCCGGCATATTGCCACCCTATCGAGGTGTTCGCTATCATCTACAGGAGTTCCATGGTCCGAATCGTCCAACCTCTCCAAAAGAGTTGTTCAACCACCGTCATTCCTCACTAAGGACAACGGTCGAGCGAGCCTTTGCAGCTATTAAGAATCGTTTCAAGATTCTTAGTAATAGACCTTTCGTACCCTTGAAATCACAACCCAAGGTGGTTATTCCTTGTTGCGTCATTCACAACTGGATTCTAGACAATGGACCCGATGAGTTTGTAGATGACGAACCAACTTGGTACCACCACCTGCCAGGGAGTAGCAATCGAGTCTCCGACCGAGAGAGTGATGTACACGAGTGGGCAGCCAAGCGTGATTTGATTGCCCAACATATGTGGAATGATAGAGAGAGATTGGCGAACAAGGATGCTTCAGAGAGCGGGAGTAGTGCTAGTACCATTTGAAAGTACTTTCCTGTAGTACATTTTCCTTATTTAGCCATTCCATGTTTAGACATTTTGTGCTAATCTAGCGCTGTAGTTTTCTTTTCTATGTATTGTGCAACTGTACTTTTATTTTGGAATGTACTGTTGGGTAATGTATGGATTGTCTGTTCGTGCTGAAACCCTTGAATATTCGCTGACATAATAGCATATTGACTTTTGACCTTCATTTATAGAATGGATGAGCAAAAAGAAGGTGCCAAGACTGAGGTTGCTCGCTCTCGTGATAATTACATGTCATGTAGTGATGATTGTACCAAGTATATGCTTGAGTGGTACATCGAGAAACAAAGGGACAAGCCACCAACCTTCAAGTGGAAAGCACAACACCATCTACAGTGTGCTAATGATTTGAATGACAAGTTTGGAATTACAGCTACAGTGAAACAAGTTGATCGACACTTTAGGTCATTCAAAGAGAAATGGAAGTGGATAAAGATAGCAAAGGGGAGGAGCGGATATGGTTTCGATAAAGTACTTAACAAATTTAACATTGACAAGTTAGAGAAATCACCAAGCAAGCTTGGTGTAAGTTCGCTCCAACTCACCTTTCTATTTGCATGATTTATAATTCTCTATGCGATCATTCTTGTTTTCTAAACTGGTTATCTAGTTTTTATTTGGAAATGGCATGCTAGTGTTAATAGATATTCCTTTTTTTCATTTACCACTGTCAAAAATATTCACTTACATAGATTATATGGTCTCCACCAATCATACACTTGTTTTATAATCATTGTTGTGCACTTTTAAATTGACCAGACTACTCAAACAGTTTATTGCATTGACATGCTTTGGTTTATGTTGCAGAAAATAAAATTTAACTACCTTACTCACTCCATCAAGTTTTATCATCTCCTGGAAGAACTGTTTAGTGACTCATCTCATGCAGATGGCTCACTAGCTATTGATGTGAATGATGCAACTGAGAATGTGGAATCTGATGGTAGTAGTGAAACGAGCAACCACACATCCACTACCGAAAAAGGTCTTAGTGATTCCAACATGATTGCGCCCAACAGTCCAGCAGAAGCCACTAGCTCAAATCTGAAGCGCAAGCATGTTAAAGCACCACATAAGAAGAAACCAAAGGTCAAGGCGCGTTGAGCCAGCGTGTTAGATGATGATGTGGCAGCGAGCATTATGAGTCTTGCTGAAACTGTGAAATCTGCTGCCCCTATTCAGCCAATAGCAGTTACAGACCCCAATGCCAATCTTTGGGAACACATTGAGTCTCTAACTATCCCAGCAAATTAGAAGTTTGAGTTAGCAACCTATCTTGCTAAGCTAGAACAAGAAATTTTCCGTTGTTTCCTAAACTGTGGAAGCGTCCAGACTTTTAATGCTTGGGTCCTTGATTATTTCGCCCACAAGTACGACGGCAACGATCACATAGCTGCTGATCCATCAATCTGAATGACATGTTTGGTGGCTTTATTTTGGCAAGTGCTTTTGTAGTCTACTTATCTTTTCATGCACTTATGCTAAGTGGAATTCCTGTGCTCTAATGGTGTTTAGAGGGTCTTGCCTTTTGTAATGCATTGGTGTAGCACAAATCTGAATTAAGCTAGTTTGTAAGAAATTTCTTGATGCTTGATGACCTTGTGCATGCTACGTTGCAATATTGCAGTGGTATGATGGTGCTTCTAAATTAGTAAATTATGCCCATGGTATCACATGGCGTGTAAATTATGTATTGGATTACGTAGGTAAGAAATTCCTTGTCGGGACGAGTTATGCATATTTGGTAACAAACCAATTGATAGAAACTTTTTTTTGCCAAATATTGGCAAAAAATTGGCAACCAACCAATTGGTAGCCAAACTTGCCAAATGTTGGCAACTTCCAGCTTTGCCAAAAATAGGCTTGCCAACAATTGGCATGCCAAAAATTGGCTGCAAACCAATCAGCCTCTATATGTCTATTAGTTCTATACATTCTTGGCTGATTGACTCGATATTTGAATCTTGATACATCGCTTGTGTACATATCTAAATGGGAGTACACATTATGCTGCGTGTGACATTTGAGTTGGACATGAAGTGTTCCAAATATTCGAATTCACCTTAAACTGGATTCTAGTTTCTGAATTTGAGTATCGGCATTTGTAAACCATATTCATATATGACAGTGGGATACATCTTTGTCATCCTTTTGAAGATATATAAAAACACATAGAATGATTTATAAAGATTCATATAGGAATACAAAATGGAATCGAATTTAGTTGCTAGGGTAAACGTGGATGCTTATTGTCCCAAAATTCGAAAGAACCAGCAAAATATCCACTCCCACGTCGGCTGTTGTTTGGGAGATGGAAATTATTGTCTACCCATTACACGGAAAATCCAACGGCCCTATTCCCACTGCTCTAAATAGGGGTAGGTTAGTAACTTCAATTAGACATGACACGACCGCCTCTGAGCCCATTCCGACACGGTGGGCGTCAAACATGGGTGGCAAAACACATTTAATTCAAGCTCATCTAAAAGACCTCTATTTCTCCCTCTATTCCCCATTAATACACAGTGGGCGGCAAAACAAACTCGACTCGGCCGAAATCGATGTAGGCAAATATTTTCAATAGGGTCAGGTTTGTAACTTCACTCAGATGTGACACAACCGCCCTACCTGTCAGCCCCGTTCATACACCATGGGCGCCAACCATGGGCGACAACCACCCTCTCCTCGCCCAAAATCGCTCTGGGCAAATATTGGCGAGATGCGAGATTACCGTCCTATCCCCAACCGACGACACGTCCAAATTTTAAATGGGGGCTAAGTTCGTAACCTTCCCATATTTCAGACATGCGCGTCCCAAAAACATAGTTCCCCGTACCTCTCCCTCCATTTTCCCATTCATGCACCGTCCGCGCTAGAACACCCGATCCCCACACCAGCCTCCGCCCGCCACCCCATCCATCGTCGCCGTCCTCCACCACATCCATCGCCACCGTCCTCCACCATGCCGGAGTGCCTACCAAGACCGCGTCGTCCACTGCTAGAGATGGATGTTTCTCATCCACGGCTACGGAGCAATAGCCTTGCATCGCGTCCTCTCGCTTCATCGGCGCCATCGTCCTCTTTGCCGGGGCCGCTCACACGACCTTCTCTTCCACCGCAACGGGACTTATCCCCCGATGCACCCGTCTACTGTCGTAGATCTGCTTCAACGCCACCAACAGCGATCGCACCCCCAATGCCTACACGGCACCGCAACAGAGGTGGTACTTCATATCTCCTCAACTTTTTGATCTCAACCAGAAAATAGATCTTAACTTGGTTACTCTACTTTCCTTTCAGCTCTTAGAATTTCGTTCTTAGTTCGAAGCAAACAATGGATGCTAAATATCATTTCTCAGGTTTGCAGCTTCAAATCTGTCATGGCACAGCCATAATACGGTATAATTGATCATGCTTAGGGTTTAATTGATCATGTTGGTTCCTTGGTGGTTTCTTTAATAGAAATCGGAGGGGAAACCCTCTTTTGCTAAATAAAATATGCTTAGAGTTTCCCCCTTTTATGATCACTATACGATCAGAATACGTGCTTCGTGTCATAACAACACTACTCCACCCATCAAGCTAAACAAGCTTAGATGTTCAAATACGAATCTGATATTATTAAAACAGAGTTGTTTAATTGGTCGGCTAAATGTTCCTAAATTAGTTTCGAAAATGCATGTTCACCGCTCGGGTGTGTATCTCTATAGGGTGCCCATGGTGGACCGGCCCACCCTGGGATTTTGTGTCATCCCAAGCCCCGATTCCCCTCTGTTCTGCTGCGCGCTTCCGATCTCTACTCGCCCCCAGCTGCCTGCCTCGCCGGCGAGTTGCTGTCCCCGGACAGCATGACTCTAGGAGGAGACGCCGAACTAACAGGAGGCCAGGAGCCGCTCGCCCAACAGCGTTACCGCTGCCCGGGCGCGCCATCGTGCCTACCTTCCCAGTCCGTTCAGGGCTCAGGCATGCAGCACCCACCAAGCCAACCCGATTTATCCTGAGATACGTCCTCAACACTCATCAGCCACTCGCCATCACCCATTTTCTAATTGATTCATTACTCATTAGGCTGGACTGTCATTAGGGTTTGTTGTGTGCTCAGTGCTACCTACACTTAATGGTTCAAATGTACTCCCTCCGTCCGAAAATACTTGTCATCAAAATGGATAAAAGGAGATGCATCTAGACATATTTTAGTTCTAGATACATATATTTTTATCCATTTTGATGACAAGTATTTTCGGACGGAGGGAGTAATAATCTTTATTACCTCTAAAGTTCACAAGGTTTTCAAAATTCCGGCCCTCGGAACAGAAACTAGTCATTTTGGATTGTTGGTCATAGTGACATTGACCTAGATTACTATTGCAAGCCAGGTTTGTTGACAATTTTACTTGTCTTTCTTACTCATTCGATATAATATCCAATTATTCATGTCGATTAGTTGCAAACAATAAGTGCTAGACAAAGTTCTTCATTCAGATTTTGGACGGTCTCTTACTGCAGTTACAATTCTGCATACTTGTCCTAATAAGCTCACAAGTAAATGATTGATTCACTACATCTATGCTTGCCTTGTCATATTTGTTGTCAATATTCTTTTAGGGTGGACCACCCTGTTTCTAAATAGTGGAACCGTAGACATGAGTGAATAGTATTTCTCTATGTGATCTCTTCCATCATGTGTGGGTAACGAACACTGCATTGTATAGAAAGAAAGTGTCATTTCCAGCTTTTACATAGGTTTTGATCTTTTACATGGAATACAATC
This sequence comes from Triticum aestivum, assembly GCF_018294505.1. Lineage (NCBI taxonomy): Eukaryota > Viridiplantae > Streptophyta > Magnoliopsida > Poales > Poaceae > Triticum > Triticum aestivum. Next base: position 303,109,418 of record NC_057798.1, on the reverse strand, counting down.
TGCCTACTTGCTTTGTGTCGCACTACCAACACTCCACCCTTGAAGCTAAACATTACGCCACTCATAATTGCTTAGTTTATTTGTTCAAATACGAATTTCATATGATTCTAATGTTCCTACTTTAGTTTTGAAATTTGTGCCTGCCTGTTATAGAGACATAATGGGTTTGTATTTCTGTGTGTGGTCTGGTCAGCACGGTTGGGGAGGTGAACTTTTCATATGCAGGGGTTTATAGGGAGACACTCTCCAAGTTGAATCCGCAATGCATTCCATAGATAATCTGACTACTTTTTATGTTTTCATGAATCTCAGATTCTGAGCAACATCATAATGATTATGAGCTTGCGCGCATGAAAAGAATAAAGCAGAACAATGCCAGGGCTGTCAAACTTGGCATTAAGGGACTAAAATCAAGTCTGGATGCAATGCAATGCAAACGCTCTCCACCTATAGATTCATACTCAGAATATGATCCTAACAGTGATTCTGAGCTAGAGGGAGACCTAAGTCAATGTAGCTCCCTAGTGGAGGAGTCAGAGGAAGATGCCCTATCTTATTCACCCATCAAAGTACTTGCTCTAACTTTCCAAGGTTACATTGCTCGTGCATATCTTGCAACTGATGCTTTTCTTTGCTTCTACTTTGTTGAACTGCCATTAGCTTAGTTTACACATCGTGTATGTGAATACGCCCTGCCTATCCATTTTCAGTCCATATTCCATCTGTCATCATACCATATTTATCCATTCAAATGTTGTTCTTGTGTATCGGACGTTCAAAAGGAAGAGGGCGACTGCTGATCGTGGAGGAGCACAAGCAAAGTATTTGGAAAAGGTAGTGGCACCTAATAAATCAAATATCCCATTAGGTAGTTGCAATATCACCTTACCCACAAAATACCCCAACTCTAGCAGACTCTAGCCCTACTACACTGGTCATTTCTGATGCCCCAACTCTACAGACCCCAACTGCAGCAAACAGTATGATTATGCCAGTTGACATAGCACCAGCTGTACGATGCAAAACCCCCATTCCAGCAAAGAGTACACCCAATCCAGTTGTCAAATCCCTTTTTGGACCAGAGAGAGCCCCAATTGCAGCAAATAGGACCCCTGTTCCATTTCTTCCTAGTTTAGAAGACGAAGCTTATGTTTTTGTCAGGAACTTTGTGCACATATTTCCTTCATGGAAAGATTATATCGCAGACACAGAACAATTTCCAGTCTTCCTCCGCAACTTACGCATAAGTAATGTACTAATTATTCATGGTCATTACTGCATATGTTTCTGCTAACAGAAGACACAAGATTTCATTCTTTTAAATAGGTGAGGAGCAAACTGGATTGTGATGACAAGCAAGAGTTGGTTGCGCTTTTCAAGCACTCGTTGATGAAGTATTGTTCCTACCTGAGGCAAGCGCACTTCGATGGCAAGCCTCTGAACGAAATTTCTGTAAAGTCTCCGGTGCTACATTTATCCGACGATGACTGGAATAATCTTGTTACACATTGGTCTCGGCTACAGCGTAAGGTAATGTCTATGATACTACATTTCTGCATTTGCCTTAATGTCTCACTTGTACGTAAACTGTTAGCAGAAGAACGTTCGTTCTCAAGGGACCACAAAATCTCACAACTATACTGCACACTGCATTGCTCTTGTGAGTACCTCTTGCACTGTATGACCATACTTACTTTCATAGCTGTTTGATTATGTAGCATCACTGCACATGTTAGCCTTGTAATCGTCCATTTGGTGGACATTATAAGATCCATATGGACTCTTACACAAATTTAGAATCAACCCAATGCTTTTGAAGAGGTTTAGCTCTGTAGTCCTCTTATAAGGACTGAACGTGGTCTATCACTGTACTTACATTAACAGCTACTCCCTCCGTCCCATAATATAAGAATGTTTTGTACAGTACACCAGTGTTCAAAACACTCTTGTATTATGGGAAGAGGGATTGGTTGATTTTGTAGCATTCTGCATCTTATCTCCCTCGCCCACCATTTACTAAAAAATATCAGATCTATATTTAATCTTACCAACAAGTAGAATCCACAGACAATGCCAGTGGAGAAGTGTAGCGCGTTGCTCTTGTCAGTACATTTTGTCCTGTAATGCTTGTACTTCTATGGATTGGTAGTTGATTATATAACATCAATCTGCATCTTATCTTCATTATCCTCTACCCCTTCCAGTATTATCATATCTATAATTACTCTCTACAAAATGTAGAGTACATGCAATGCTTATGAAGAAGATTCTGTGCTGAAATTCTAGAGTTATCCTTCCCTTGACATGGAGAAGGGCATTATAAAGCCGGTGTTAACTGTTAATGTAAGTAAGTCCTTCTAAAGCCTTTATCCTCAACTATTGTTTAATTTGCTCATACTCCCTATCATTTACTGTTGTTTAGTTTGCTATTTCTACCAAAATGCATGTTCGTAAGAACCGTAAGTTCTAAGTTTTACTTGTAAAACCAAATTTCTTATTCATACCATGCACATTACTTAATACTCCCTATATGTATCCTTGGTTTTGTGGATCTATAATCCAGTGTGTGGTGAAGCAGCCCATGTTTGCACCTTGTCGTCTCTAGTTTTATCTTACTGATGTGGTTGATGATATGAACAACATGCCATGCACATTATCCAAAATAGATACAATGATTTTTTTGCCCTTCATCTATGCTTGTTATGTTGACATGGTAATCCAGTAGTGTGGTGAAGCTCCCCGCATTATGAACAATGCCAAATTATGCTATTGATATTTTGAACTTACTCTTTATTTTCTAATTTGAAATTGGATAGAATTGACAGAACAGTTATCATCTTTGTTTATACACATGCAAAACCTGTCATCTCTCTGCTTTGTTTTAGGGTGATATGCCAGATGGCATGCACAAGTCTGCTGAAGGCTGTGAGACAAACCCAACATATATTGCAGCAAAGAAGGCAAAACATCTTGAAGATAGAGAGACAACCCCAAAGTCTTGTCTTGATGCAGTGTTCAAGTTACTTGAGACTAACAGTCAGACAAGCTCACAGAATTCGTTATCTGAATCAGTTCGACTTCTTCAGTCGCAAGTTCTAGCAGAAAGGCATTCTGCAACTCAACTTCAACTTGAAGTCCTATCTCTAAGAACGATTGCAGGGAACCCCATGAGAACCTCATCGCTAAACAGCTACACCTGGAAGCTATGACCGACATGCTAGGCCGGTCTCACAGCCTTGCTCAGCAGCTTGCGCAGCAGTTCCCCCGCAAGGCTAACCTTTCTTGAATTGTCTTGGAAGTGGTCTCGGTTCAGTATTATTTTGTTACGCTACGATGGTGCCCAGTTTTTGTAATCTGCTTCTTCATTGCGCTTTGTGATCACTGGGCGAACTTCGATGCCCAGTGGATGTAATATACCTTAAATCCTTTGTTTTATACTGTAGGTTTATTCTTAGTTACTATGCCATAATTTCTTTATTGTATATAGTAGGTTTGTTCTTAATTCCTACTAGTTACTGCCATCATTCGCTGTCTGAAAGAAAATCAGATGTAGTCGACCGGGCCGAAACATTCGACTCTAACGAGCCAGGGTTTTAGCGGGCCACAATTGGGCCGGCCTGCGTCTTTCTTGGACCCGAAAGATTGGGTCCTTCACACAGTGCGCCAGGCCCAAACTTACACCGGCCTATATTTTAGTTGGGCCTTTTGTCGACCGAGCACTTAGTTTGGCCCACGTAGCGTTGGGCCATTAACAGGCTGAATATTGTACTGGCCTGTTACGGCTGAGATGAAACCACGGGCCTTTAGCAGGCCAAAATGCATGTTGGGCCTCAATTTTCACTAGTCGTCGACGGGCCTTCAGCAGGCCGAAATGTAGACCGGGCCGTTATGGGCCCAGTTAGCTCACGGGCCGTTACCAGGCCGAAACATATCTTTGGCCTTAGTTGGCCCACTGATATCATGGGCCTTTAAGAGGCCGAAAGCTTAGTACATGCATCAACGGGCCGAATTACGCGACAGGCCTTTAACATGCCAAAAGTCATGTTGGGCTTAACTGTTGCCACCTTTAGCACGGGCCGTTAGTGGGCCCGATGTCCAGTCGGACCATATCTGGCCCATGGGTAGCATGGGCCATTCCCAGGCCGAAAGTCACACCGGGCTGAAATGGGCCCATGTCTACATCAGGACTCTAACAGGCTGGAAGTCACTGGGCTGTAGTTGGGCCTGAATATTCAGCGAACAATTAACGGGCCAGATCTGGCTTCGGGCCGCAAATGGGCCCAACTATTGGGCAAACAATTAATGGGCCAGATCTGGCTTCAGGCCGTAAATGGGCCCAAATATTGGGTGAACAATTAACGTGCCAGATTTGGTTTCGGGCCATAAATGGGCCTTTATTAAGCAGGCCATTATTGGGCTGGCCCACTAGTACCTGATTAAGTTCTACGGGCCTTTGACTGGGACGGCCTTTTTAACCTATATGGGCCTCTGTTGGGCCCAGCCACGTGTCGACGTACCGTAGGCATGTCTCTTCCAATGGACGGGCGACATCTGGCCCACTAACAAGCTCACAGGTGTTCCCTTCGGCCAATCATAATTTTACACGTGGAAATTTCCCATTGGTCGGGGCTGTTAACGGGTTATTGGATCCAAAATCCGACCCGATAGCTTAACGGCGTTCTGTTACGGTGGATGCCACGTGTCAGTCACCCTTGACGAAAGCACTTCTGTGACGCGCGATTTATCGTCAGGGAAGTGGACACTTCCATGATGATAATTTTGGTAATGTCATTGAACACTTCTACGATAGGACAGGTATGACTATCTTGATTCTGTCATAAATTTGTCATGGATGTACATGCATGACAAAAAACGCGACCTACTGTGACAAACACGTATCATCACGAAAGTGTTTTTTTGTAGTGTAGGGCACCTTTATATAAGAGTCCAAACTGTGTTGCATTCACATCGTGCTGGCTCCATTCTGCTTCTCCAATTACTTCCCTCTGCATGCTAATTTAGTGAGGAGGCATCATTGACCGTTCAACGTTTCGGGTACCGCTACCCTCGTTGGCATTCAAGCTGTATCAACATAAATGCGTGTCAAAAAGAGAAGTTGAATGGTTAAACGAGCCCTCATGTGTGGATTCTCTTGGGCTATTTGAGCCCAAACTAGCTCAAACTAACTCTAACCCCTGGGTCCTAACAGGGCCAAAGAAGAGAGAGAGGGTTAAAGTAACAGAGTTGGTTTATACCGTATCATCTTAAATGCTATGATACTTTGTGTCATGCATGGCAATAAATATGATCATCTATGATACTAGTGTATGATAGTACTGTGCACCATCGAGATAGTATCATACACTAGTATCATATGCGTGATAGTACTAGTATACGATACTCCCCATTCTAAGTAGCCTTAATATTTACTCCCTCCGTTCCTAAATATTTACGGTGTAGAATCACTCATTTTGCTCCGTATGTACTCATTACGGTGTAGTCACTTGTTGAAATCTCTAGAAAGACACATATTCAGGAACAGAGGGAGTATTTTCTAAGTAATACCATTGGATGCAATGAACTGACAAGTGCATGCCGTGCTAGGTACGTCTCAAGGCATTAAAAACACACACGGTCCACGTCTCTTATTGGTTGATTCCTTTTTCATGTCTAGAAACAAGAAATGTCATCGGGTTTGTTTTGGGATTTTTTGATTTTCTTAAGATGACTAAAACTAGCAATCGCCACAATAACCGTAAGATCTGCATCCGACCGTGGCACCTATTGGATGCAAACATTAATAGAAAAGAATTGCCACAAAACTTCCACACCACGCCCACCCCTACACATAAAAGACTACCACACGAGCATTCGCAATTGCCACGGTTGGGTTGCGCTTGGCTCTTCGCCTCTTCGAGAATTAGAACAATGAAGTTACTACTTCTACAGTATCGAATCAGCTGTTGCATGTCTCGTCCACCACGTGGGCAAGGGAGAGCTTTTTGTCTGTGAGCCACCATGCGCATGGGTGAGGGAGAGGGCGTACTACTACTAATCAAGCTTCTCCTTGTTGTACGAGTTGACACGACACATCATAGTACGGGCTAAAAGACACACATTGTATAATATTTGCTGCAGCCTCTAACATTTACCCCACCACGAATTAAAATATATATTCCTCTCTTGACCAGATCAGCATTCAAACTACAATAACCATGATGACAAGTAGGGCCAGAAGATTATTTTAATCAAAAAAATTCTTCAAGACGGCCTCATAGCATGGAGACGACTCCAATGATTTTAAGTTTAGAGGCAAGGTACACGCTAGCCCAAGACAAAGTATGAAGATAGCGGTTCATAGAGAGCTTAAGGCCAATAGGCAACTTAAGGCCCATTGTAATAACCCGCTGTAATAGTATTACTTGTATCATAAGGTAGGCTTAACTAGTCACCGAGCCGGACATTGTTTATAAGCCGGCCGGGACTCTGTAAGCCGCAGGGCATCGACCCGTGTATATAAGGGGATGACCCACTGGCGGCTTAGGGCAAGAAACAACTCATCGAGAGCCAGGCATAGCGTATCTCGCTCCTTGGTCATCGAAACATCAATACCAACCCAACTAGACGTAGGCCTTACCTTCACCGTAAGGGGCCGAACTAGTATAAACCCTCTCGTGTCCTTTGTCCCATTTAACCCCTTCAAGCTTCCTAGTTGCGATGGCTCCACAACTAAGTCCTTTCACGAGGACATCTGACGTGACAATTCCACGACAGTTGGCGCCCACCATGGGGCCAGCGCACGGTGGATTTGAGTTCTTGATGGGCAACTTCGAAGGGCTCAAGGGATACATAGTGGGCCGGATGATCAAGAGTCGTCGTGGCAAGATCTACATGGACAACGAAGGTTGCGGCCCCGATGCCGGCTCAATTGAGTACGGGTACCGGGTCCCCTTCGGAGGGATCCGCGTCTTCATCGGCCGGATCGGTGAGCCGGGGCCTGAGCCGGAAAACTGCACCGACCTCGTCGAGACGGCTCAGAGTGCGAAACCCGCCCGAGTTCAACCCGGCATGAAGCGCATCTTTGTGGGCTGCGTCCATGGAGAAGAGCTTTCTGAAGGCCCGGAAGACGTTGGGGAGATGGCCGTCCCCTCTGACGGTGATTCGTCCACCGGTTCAACAGATTCTTTGTATCAAGTTCAAGATGGTGCACTCGGGGGCTGTTCCAATGGCCTTAGTATTCCGGACCTCTGTGAGCCACCAAATTGGGCAGGAGTCTTTATGGCTGGGACTAAACCCGGACAAAACTCTACAGCCACGGCCGCAATTACTTCCAGGTTAGGAGCAGCGAGGGCAGGAGGCCCTGTGCGTCCGCCGGCTCTAGTGCTGATAGACCTCATGGACAAGCTCACGACCTTGTTAACCGCCACAGTTATCCCTGCAAACAAAGATGAGCATGACGCGGAGGTAGCACGGGTATGTGAGGAGATAGCTCAGGCCAAAGAGGCCTTAGCAGCTGAGGATACTAGGCTAGCCACGGAGTGGGCGGTTCTCGATGCCCGGGTACAGCGGTTACAGTCAGAGGCTTATCAGCTCACAATGAGTTTAAACGCGTCCAATGAAGTAATGAGGAGGAGACACCAGAAGGCCCAATCCCGGTTGCCTCCGAATTACGATCCTAGGGTTCTTTTTGCCACACCCGGGGCCGACCCAAGTAACCCGCCCGATGCCAATCAGTTCATGACATCCGGAGCGGGAGAGCCGGCTGAGCGTTGGGAGATGCCACCTCCTCATAGGAGCACGGGACTATCACGTTATGTGTCAATACCGCCGGGTCACTTTTCCAACCCCATGGAGAATTTAATCGCAGCATCAGCGCGTCTGGCGACTCTTCCAGTGGATGGCGATGACCCAACAGCGGTGGAGACCCGGAGGATCAGGGAACTCGTTCAGACAGCCCTGGCTCAGCAAGAGATCTATTCTTATAATTAGGATAGATTTCATTCAGCTCCTCCGCCTTGGATGTCACCACCTCATCAAGACCGGAGTCAGAGTTACAGCAGGCACATAGGATCTGAAGTTTTGTCACGCGATATCCAACGCCGTGACCAACGTGGAGGCTATAACCCGGTGCAAGATTGAGTATGTCGGGAGAAAGAGCGAGCGGCTCAGCTGGTGGCTCAACAGACGGTACGTCAGGATATGCCGAAATATCCAACGACTTCTACTGAGATGGGAATAGCCACCAGAGCCGGTGGCTTTTCTTGTTTGGTACCGGCTTTGCGCAATGTGCACCTGCCCAAAGATTTCAAGGGAGCTCGAAAGGTGCCGAATTATATGGCCGACTTACAGCCTGAAGCGTGGATTGAGAGTTATGAGTTGGCCATGGAACTATTGGAGGTCAGTGATGTGGCAATGGCTAAATACTTCACCATGATGTTAGATGGAACGACCCGGTCTTGGCTAAAAGATTTACCACCTAATTCCATTGGTTCGTGGGAGGAGTTAAAGGCCTGTTTCATCCGGAACTTCAAAGACACCTGTAAGCAATCTATGACGGTCGTGGACTTGACAAATTGTAAGCAGGGGGAAGGTGAGTCTACCACCCATGGGGTATGCCGGGTCAAGGAGATAATTCATTCATCTGATAAGATGGATGCCGGTTCTGCAGCCCTTATATTGGAAAAGAATTGCAGCTTCAAGCCACTAAGGCAGAAATTGGGGTGCCTTAAACATGACTGCAAGGATATGGGTACGCTAATGGCGGCTCTGGTTAAATATGCCGATTCTGATAGTACTAAGGATCCCGAGTCTGACGATGAAAAGACAGGGAAGGGAAAACGGAATGATAGTAGAAAGGGCCAACAGCACAACCCGGAGGGTCAAAACAGCAATAAGCGTAAAGCAGATGACAACCCGGAACTTGTGGCTAATGTTAATACACAAGGTAACAATCAGAGCATAAGGGTAAGTGGCCTCGATCCGGCGGGTTGTACACCTTCCTTCATAGTCTATGGAGTCTAGGAGGCCTTGCTAAGTGATATTCGGTCGTGGGATATAACCCATCTTCGGTTTTACTATACTTGAGCCACCGGCTCTTATGATATATATGTTTTTTGACAATGTACATATTATATAAAGTAATAAAGTAGGACCTTTGTCCTTTTTTCACCCTAAAAAATGTGTATATGTCTTTTTGACAGGTAGTGGAAACAACCAACAGGGACCGGATCATATCTGAATCCGGCTTTCTCTTTGCACCGGCTTATGATCATATCTGAATCTAGCCATGATCACTTGTGGGCTTCCTGTTCAAAAATAGGTCGTATCCGAACCAAAGAGAACATAGCTGTCGATACCCACTTGATCGGCATACTTGCCAAGCCTAGTTGGGGGCTTCCTGATCATATTTGAATCACAACTTAACCCCTTTAGGTCTGACGTGGATCGTATATGAATCAGTGTCATTAAACAAATCCTATGGTCACTTGGGGGCTTCCTGTTCCAACATAGGTCGTATTCGAACCAAAGAGAATATAGCTGTCGATACCCACTTGATTGGCATCGCCACGCCATTGGGGGCTATATGATCGTATCCGAATCTTAGCTTAACCCCGTTAGAACGGTTTACTGATCGTATCCGAATCAGAGGCCTGTAAAAGTATTTTGATTATTCTGATACCTTGTGGAAAGCAATTTAAGGTGTTTTTTGTCTTGCCGGTTTAATATTCGTCACTCTAGGTTATTTAAGTACTGGGTGAACATTATATGAGCCGGGAAGATCATTCAAGAATTGCAGAATCAGGCAAGCAAAATTTAACACGCCAAGGAAGTAAGGGCCAGAAATATACAATCACGGCAACTTACGGAAAGCGTTAAGTAATAAGAGCATGCACGAAGGCATGACAAGCATTAAGCAGTTCTTTCTACACTATTATAAGATTCCCCGAGTCTGAATTGATGAAGCATTGTTTTTTGGCCAAACACCCGGCGATTTACTCCTTCGGCGGGCTTGAGGGCTTCGGGTTATCCTTCGCCGCTTCTCAGTCGGTTGTTTTTTTCACGAAAGTTGATTAAGCCCAATCAATGCCGCTCAAAGCTTCAAATCCAGCTTCATCATCTATTAAACCGGCCGGGTCCACTTCAGGGGCAAAAGTATGCTTACGAATTGGAGGGATCAAGCTGATTTGATCGTATGGAGCGTCTGGGATTTTCCGGTTGTTGCTATCATAAGCCGATGCATACTTGCTGAGGTCAGTATCGTTTCAAATCAGGGTGGCCACCAAACGTATGGCTTTAACACAAGTGTGGAAGTCATGATCATCAAAAGCATTGTCGTCTTCCTTTAGACTCGGATATCCAAGAGCAAGGTCTGCCGGGTCTAGTTCTGGGAGCCATGCTTTTGCCCGGCTCAATGCGGCTACGGCCCCGGCTCTTGAAGATGAACGCCTTAAGTCTTGGATCCGCTGAGGTAGAAAGGCAAGGCTCTTAACAACATCTTGCAGAAGGCGGGGGTGTGGAGTTGATAAAGCTACAACGGCCAGGGCACGTTGTGTCCCGGAGCATAACTGTTACACTAGCATGTAAACAGCTTTAAGCTTGATCAGCATGTTTTGCTTCAGATTGACACTCCTGGAGCCTGTATGTGTACAAGCATAACGGTAATCCAGATGTAATTATTACAATAGTCATTGTACGGTTGCGATGTTAAAACTGTGTTACAAAAACTTACCAAAGATGGCTAAGGCCATTTGGGATATTTGCTGTTTTAAGTTGGACAGCTCGGCTGTTGCTTCTGCAAGAGTTGTTTCGGCTGTCTCGGCCTGAGTCACCAGGGAAGCCTTTTCATCAGCCCAAATTTTCCTTTCCGACTCAAAATTCTTCTTTAGTTTCTCATTTTCAGAGACACTAAATTTAAATTTGGAGTTAGCTTTTTGTGTTTCAAGCTCTTGAGTTTCTAGACGACTCTTTAGGGCAGCAAGCTCCGATTGAAATTGACTTATGGCAGCCTACAATTGACACCAGGTAACGGTAAGGATTCTAATAAGGTATACATTCAAGTCCCAAGCACTTTACAAGTAAAGATACTTGGCACTTGGGGGCCAATGTATGCTGAAAGAAAATTTAACTTTATCCTACCGGGTCAAGCATATTAAGTCTCAAACACCTTACAAGTAAGGGTACGTGACACTTGGGGACTAATGTGTATTACAAATTTAAAAGCCTTATGTTATACCGGGTTAAATAAATTCTTTTTAAGCCGGATAAGTTAACAAGTCAAAGCAGACTGCTAAGTCTACAGCGTATTTGTTCATATGCGGTAGACTTAGGGGCTGGTATAGTGTATATAAGGCTCAGAATAAAAGTGTAAGTTATACCTCAGATTTATGCTATATTTGTTTCACCATGTCAACTTCCAGGTCACGGCTATTATGCACTTGATTCAGATAGCCTGAGACTATATCACCAATACTTAGGTGAGTATAATCAGTAATGTCCTGCTTGGCTTTTCGGCGTTGGGCAAACTCATCTTTGGCGGAACATTTGGCAAGGACTGTGGGCTGCCCTAGTTCAACAAACTGGGACTTTACAATTTCAACTTCCGGGTCATTTCTCTTCACCGGGCTATGAATTTCCGGGTTATCAGAATCATGGACAGCGTCTTTTGCAGGCAGGTCAGAGGTTGACACCGGAATGCTGAAAGCCGGCTCAGGCGGTGGCGGATGAGTGGAGCTATCAGGAACGGATGAGTCAATCGCCGGTTCAGTGACCAGCGGGTCTTGGGACGGCTTGTTCTTCTTTGCCCTCTTACTGGGCTTCACTTGCAGGCTGTTAACAAAAGCAGAAGGATGAGTATGCAAGCACATGTAAAACAAAAAGTGTGTAAGTTTATATTACTCGAGAGCAGTTTTGAAAGTCGGCATGTTTGACTGCATGGATTCACCGGAAGAAGGAGAGGTATCCTGATAGTTGGAGTCAGATGTATTGAGAGGTTGACGAATTAAGCCTGCTAAAGGTAAGACGGAGCATAAATCGGAGATAACCTCGGTCCGACGCTTTCTGGTTACATCAGGTATGCCGGAGGAGAGTTCTGCATCTTTGTTGTTATGGGGCTGCCTCCGGCTCTCAAGATGTTGTTGCTTCAAAATAAATTGAGGATCTTGATAAGCAAGTGCATGCGAAAATCTTACTTTCCGGGTCACCCTTCGGGTCTTTGGCCTTGGCAAAGGCTCTGAGTCGGAGGAGATTATAGTTACCTCTTCAGTGGATGCTCGGCTGTTCCCTGTATCCTCCTAAAGGGATAAAATGTCAGACAGGTGATAGTAAGGGACTTAAGAAAATTAAAAGATTACCTCTTCCGCATCCGAAGAGCTATCCTCCAATCTGAGTAAGTCGGAGGCGCTGGGTTTCTTTTTCTTTGAGGTTCCTACCTTGGCGGCTTTCCTTTCAGCTTTCTTGGTCGTCCTGGCTTGTTTGGCAACTTCATGGTCATATTTGGCTTTCCAAAAGTCATCACCAGCCTGTGGAAAAAGTTAAAGAAGCATGAGTATCAAGAAAGGTATCATATATCCGTAAACATTTGTTATGATTGATAACTTACTACAGGGGCCGGGTTATTCTTGTAAAATGGAAGTAAACCGAAGGCGTTGCTCGTCACAGTGCCCTCCTTCAGCAGTGACTGGGTGGTAGCATCCACCACGTCATCTGGTAAGTCGTCAGGGCTATGGTGTTGCGGATCAGTCTATTCTCCAGTATAAGTACACATTAAGCCGGGACGGTGGCTTAATGGAAGTATTCGCCAAGTAACCCAGACTCGGACCAGATCGATGTCGTTTAACCCATTTCCCAAGAGAGCTTTAATCTTCCTAATGGTAGGATTGGAGCCACGTGTTCAAGTGTTGTTAGCTTGTTGGGTAACTGATGGTTAGATTCAAGGCGCAGGGCGCGAAAGCCGGGCAGAGGCTTTTCATCAGCCGGAGAAGTGTCCTGACAGTAGAACCACGTCTGGTTCCAAGATTTGGGGTGACTCGGCAGCTCAGCATAAGGAAAAAGACAGTCTCTTCGTCGCTGGATTGAGATGCCGCCAAGCTCAAGACTGGGCCCGTTGGCATGTTCATTTTGCCGGTTCATGTAAAAAAGTTCCCTGAACAAAAGCGGACTTGGCTCCTCTCCCAGGGACACCTCGCAGAAGACTTGAAAATTGCAGATATTTGACACGGAATTGGGTCCGATGTCTTGAGGTCTAAGGTCAAAGAAATTTAAAACCTCTCTGAAGAATTTTGAGCCGGGAGGAGCAAATCCGTGGCTCATATGATCCGTAAAAATTATTACTTCCCCTGCTTTGGGGTAAGGCTTTTCTTCAGACGGGTCAGGGGCACGGTACGACATGACTTCCTTTTTTGGTAGATGCCGAGACTTTACAAACTCAGCTAGTTTGCTATTGGTCACTGTGGATGGAACCCAATTGCAAGTTACAGGGGCCTTGGTAGCCTTAGGAGCCATCACAGCAATTGGCCTATGGAAAATAAGAAGATCCGGTTCAATTTTGACTCGGGAGGAAAATCTTGATTAAAGTGGCGGCTTAATGAGGGGCCTAATGACATAAGGATGACTGTGCAACAATATTTAAGCCGCTACAAGTATCAAAGTGCAATTCAAAAAAATTCCGGGTTATGAGAAGCAATTAAGGTTCTGTGTCATATATTTAATCCGGACGCCTCGACAATTGTGTTTCAGGGTGTTCACCAGAAGAGGTGTTCCGGGTGATAAAAACAAGTTTCGCAGATAACAGTTATTATTCTGGATCAAGATATTGCTCTGAAAAGGAAATTTTCTAGACCTGAAATAGGGCAGGGAAGTTCATGCGTTCGAATAGGATTTCTGAACAAGGGAAATGAGATCTATTTTCATGCAAGATCAACACAGACAAGCACCACAGCAGTTCTACGTGGTTCTGACGATCTAAGCAGAGCATTGGAAGGAACTAGAGAGGGTTTGGTGTCAGACCATGATGAACACCGACAAACTCAGCAACGACCTAATGCAGATCTGAGAAAGGGAATGCGAAGAACTCACAGATGTCGATGCGCCGCGGAGGGTCGCCAATGATCTCTAGTCAGAATCAGGTCGATGCAGCGACCTGAGTCGGTGAAGACGAGAGGTTCGACGATGGCGGCGGCAGAGCTCGGGAGGAGGCGAGAAGAAGAAGATGATTGAGGGGAAAGACCTAGGTCGCTCTACTTATAAGGAAAGACTGATCGAGAGGGCGCGAAAAACGAGGAGATAACATTCATTATCCAGCGGCTCTGGCGCCTCGATTCTCGAGATGGTCAATAAAGACAAAGACCCGTTGAAGATGTGACGACATAAAAAATAAAGCTTTAATGAAGATGACGTCACAGAGATTTAACCCGGAGTTAGATGATGACGTCACGGCGGGTTAAAATCCTTCGCGCGAGATAAAAGACTGCAGGGCCGTTCATAAGGTATTTTAAGATTGACATGAACCGGTTCAAATCAATCTGGGGCCTAATGTTGGGGATATAACTATTTGTGTAAGCTACCCAGGAGGGGCCGGGTTACGCAAAGAGGACTCACAGAGAGAAGCCCAAGACGAAGTATGAAGATAGCGGTTCATAGAGAGCTTAAGGCCGATAGGCGACTTAAGGCCCGTTGTAATAACCCGCTGTAATAGTATTAGTTGTATCATAAGGTAGGCTTAACTAGTCACCGAGCCGGACATTGTTTATGAGCCGGCCGGGACTCTGTAAGCCACAGGGCGTCGACCCGTGTATATAAGGGGACGACCCGCTGGCGGCTTAGGGCAAGAAACAACTCATCGAGAGCCAGGCATAGCGTATCTCGCTCCCTGGTCATCGAAACATCAATACCAACCCAACTAGACGTAGGCCTTACCTTCACCGTAAGGGGTCGAACTAGTATAAACCCTCTCATGTCCTTTGTCACGTTTAACCCCTTCAAGCTTCCTAGTTGCGATGGCTCCACAACTAAGTCCCTTCATGAGGACATCTGATGTGACAAGGCCACAACAACCTCCCCAACACATGAAGGCCTTCTTTGGTTTGTAGGATTTTTGTAGGAATTCCATAGGATAGGATTTGTGAAGGAAGAATTCCTTTGAAGCCCTTTGGTTTGTAGGAATGGATTCCTATTCCTATGTAGGATAAGAATCAATCCTTCATATTTTGGAGGAAAAAAGATTAGCCTACACTCAATGAATAAAATCCTATCCTATGCACCAAATGACATCTCTTTCTCTATAGGAATTGACATGCATGGCATATCACTTCTTATGACTTTCCTATTGCTCTAAAATTCCTATCCTATGAACCAAAGAAGGCCGAAACTGCCACACGAGTGTTCGGGTTGCGCTTGGCTCTTCGCCTCTTTGGGAAGTCGAACAATGATGGTACTACTACAGTGGAGTACTACTAGTATGCTTCTGGTCATCTGACACCGAATGAACTAACACACTACTAGGGAAAACCTTATACACTGTATCTTACCAGCAACACAGTTTAAAATAAGGCGCTACTGCTACTTAGCAGTAGCGTGTTTCAGCAAAACACACTACTGATATACACATAGTGGTAGCGCATCAGTAGTAAACAACACTACTACTATAATTGCCATGACCATGTCGCCAAACTAGTTATAGCAGTAGCGCTTATTTATTAAACACGCTACAACTATTGAGCTTAGGAGTAGCGCTTTTTGCCGAAGCTCTTTAATGCTAAGTTTATTCCACCCCTTGCAACTAAATTTAGTCCCACCTTGCTCCGCGAATAGGGTATTTACCACCTTAAATATGTTACTTCTCAAACTATCACAACCACTTGTTCTTTACTGAACTCTATGTGTAGGATCTGTGGCCGCAATATGAGTCTTCTCTCATTCCTGAACCATTGAGGACTCATATTGACAAGTCAGATTGTACACAAAAAGATCATTGATGAGCAATGTATTTTTGATGTTGATTTTAACATGCTTAGCCTTAGCAGTAGCGCGTTTTCGTAGAAGGCGCTACT
Organism: Triticum aestivum; assembly: GCF_018294505.1. NCBI lineage: Eukaryota > Viridiplantae > Streptophyta > Magnoliopsida > Poales > Poaceae > Triticum > Triticum aestivum. The sequence goes on along the minus strand of NC_057798.1, from coordinate 303,093,372 downwards.
GCTATAGGCATAGCAGTTGCACGGCCAAAAGAAAGGGTGCTACTACTATGGCCTTTAGCAGTAGTGCTTTACCCTAACGCGCGATACTTCTAAAGCCATCGTATCTTCTCCACCTGGCTATCGGTGTCAACACCAGCAGATCTCGGGTAGGGGGGCCCAAGCTGTATGTCTGACGATCAATGGTAACAATGGACAAAGGGACACAATGTTTACCCAGGTTCGGGCCCTCTTAAGGGAGGTAAAACCCTACATGCTGCTTGATTGTATTCGATGTGTATAGGGGTTACAAGAGTTGATCTACCACGAGATCGTAATGGATAACTGTAGATTGTCTAGCCTATGAATGTTATGATCATGTCTTCGATCTGAGCCCACTGGCTTATATAGATGCCGTAGGGGTGTAGGGTCGTACAGAGTCGGTTTATAGAGAAAAGAAACAACATATCCAGACACTTAATCTTGTCGTTCACGCATACAGGAGTCCTAACCGGACACAGGAGGTGGCCTTCTTGCTTCATCTTTACAACCCATCAGTCCGGCCCATATTGAATAGGCCGGATCCCCGAGGACCCCTTAGTCCAGGACTCCCTCAGTATCCCCTGAACCAGTATTCAATGACGACGTGTTCGGCACGCAGATTGTCCTTGGCATTGCGAGGCGGGTTCCTCTCTTTGGCCGTCATACATCAGCTTTTCCTTTATAAAAGAACTATATCCGGCTCTTTATAATTAACACAACCCTTAGCCGCGAAGGCAGAATATAAAAAAATAGGAATAGTGTCTTTGCTGACAACTTTTTTCCAGTGAAGCGTTAGACTTGGCTTTGCAGTATTTTCTACCGTTCTCACACTCCTCGTTTAGTGTTTCAAGGTCGAGCCCCCTTGGCCCATCTTTTCAAAACATAGATTGTGCCCACTTATTACGGGATTCTCATTAATGGGATTTGGGTAAACTAGCTGACTATGGAGCACGCTCTCATCGGGAATGGGCAAGTTTTAAGGCATAGGTGGTGGGACGGTTGGCATTTCTACTGCCTATAAGAGGGCAAAAGATTCCTCCTTTCTTCCTCATGCCTTCCTCCAGTCTCTGCCTCCCGATCTCCAAACCTCCAGCGCTCGAGAAAAGTTCTCGTCTTCCTAACCACCACCATCTTCTCCAGCCATGGCCATGGCAGGCTCCAAGGGCAAGTGGGAGGCATCCTCCATCATGGAGAAGGATGTGAAGGATCTCCGAAGCGCGGGGTACCTGGCCTCAGACATTGTGCACAGGCTCCCCGACGAGGGCCAAATCATCCCCACTCCGGCGCCCGGCGAAAGGGTTATCCTCCTCCACCATTTTCTTAGAGGGCTAGGGTTTCCACTCCACCCCTTCGTCAGTGGCCTCATGTTCTACTATGGGCTAGATTTCCATGATCTAGCCCTGAATTCTTTCCTCCACATATTGGTGTTCATCGTCGTGTTTGAGGCTCTACTCTGCATCCCACTGCACTTTGGCCTATGGCTCAAAATCTTCAATGTGAAGCCAAAGGTGGTCAATGGACAACATGCGGACTGCGGTGGGTCCATGGTAAGCAAGCTACTCAACACCACAGGGCCCAAACGGGCCTGCATCAAGATTGTCAAGGTCTGGCAGAGGAGTGGTTCTACATCACCGAGCCCCGTCGCGCCAACTGGGCAGCCATTCCAGAGTTCAGATCTGGACCCCCCCCACACGAGGCTCACTTCGTGGACTGCTAAGGGTCTCGACTGGGGGTCCCAGACGGAGGTGCAGATGCTGCAGAAGAGCATCACAAACATGTTGCACAAAAACGTTGGTCTCACTAATGTGGTGTAGATCATGCTCTTCTGCCGCATCCTCCCCTACCAACGTCGGGCATCCCACATATGGGAGTTCAATCCGGAGGAGCCGCAGACCCGAAGCGCTTCTTCGGCACTACGAATGAAGGAATATTGAAGCTGCACATCAGGACCCAGAAGAGCTGGCCCATGGAGACCGAAGATGTTGGGCAGGACATCGAGAAACCAGCCACTCCGGTAAGTATTAACCTTTCCAAAGGCGTGTTAGGTTAATATTTTTAATCAACAAGAATCTTATCAACTCACTTCTTCACCTGGTTGGACAGCAAAGGTGAAGCGGATTGATAGTCCGACTCCATTGCCCGAATACCCAGACACTGCCCAGCTGACAGAGATGCTGGACCCGGTGCCCTACTAGGCGCCAAAGAAGAAGGGCAAGAAGAAGGGCATGGAGACCAAGGGTGCCCCCCACTGCAGAGGCCCTTCGTACGCTGTGTCCGAAGAGACCAAGATCGTCTCCCCTCATGTGAGAGACGAGGATGAAGAGGAGGAGGAGGAGGAGGAAGAGAAGGGGAAAGCGACTCCCCCTGCATGTAGAGGAGGAAGAAGAGGACTGCCTCCGAGAACTCGGAGGGGGCGGTGCCGAAGAGGGGGAAGATTACCCTCTCGGTTAGTTCAGACTCAGAGTCTGAACACATACCCAAGAGATCCCCCATGGTGAAGCCCCTGGCCGATTCATAAGTATCCGAAATTTTACTTTTCAGCTTTCTGCTTGCCTACCTTTGCACGTAAGCCATATTATTGTTTGCTTTTTAGTCCTCCTCACGATATTCCAAACGCCTCATCCTTGTTAGGGAACTACCTGCCGCATGAGCAGGCGAAGAGCGACGAGCCGTCATGATCCCCCTCGCTTACTGCCATGGAGGACACCGAGGTGTCGTCTCGAAGGACTCCTCCTGGTCGAGGAGGGGGGGACGAGGGTGTCGAGAAGGCGCCAGAGGTTAGCACCTCATTCACCAAAGACTTGCGAGGGGTGACCCCCATGACCACCAAGAACTGGGAGACCCAACAGTCCGGGCCCCCACTGCACACCATTCCAGAGACCAATACAGCTCTGGAAAAGGATGAACAACCCCCTTCGACAGAGGGGGGAGGAGCAACAGCTCTTGCAGTGGACCCCTATAATCCGGAGGCTGCTCATGCTCTGGAGGAGGCACTGCAACGCGCTTCCATTGTGGAGGATCACTACACCATGATGGGCGCGGTTATGGAAAAGGTTCAGTCTGCGTATAGTGGACTGAATGAAGCCTTCAACAGCTTACTAATGGGCTTTGAGGTATGCAACCTAATGTTCTAAACGAATTTATTATATGCAAAGGATAAACATGTATATATAGACAGTAGCCCCTGAGACTCTGTCCAGATTAGGACAATCCGGACAGAGGATCTCAAATCAATTCGGATGCTAATATGATGTTCTAATGTATGTGATAGGCATCCATGTTGGTGGCTACCGCCCAGGCCGTAGAGGTTTCCGAGCTTAGTCGGAAACTGCGAGTGGCTAGTGAGGAGCTCGACCGCATTAACAAGTGGTTTGAGGAGACACAAGGTATGCAGACTTTATATATTAGAAGTGATATGTATGGTGAGTCTTTTAACTTATTTGATTTTGTGATTATGATCACAGTTGGCTTGGGCAAGGTGGAATCCCTCAAGAGCGTGCTCACCCAGGACAAGAAGGAAGCGCAGGTGAATAGGGCAGCCGCTGATAAAGTGGCTAAGGAACTGGAGGTGGAGCAGACTGCCCGCCGCTAACATGAGGCTTGGGTGGCCGAAGTCGACCAAGAGCTCAAGGATGCCAATACTAAGTGCGAGTCCTTGGAGCGGAAGACTTCAGACCAAGCATCCGAACTCGCCAAGGCTCTCCAGGATGATAAAGAGGCCCGGGTTGAATCCCAGAGCGCTTACGAGGAGATCCAGCAGGCGAACAGATAGCGGCTGGTAAGGCCTTTCTTCTGCAAAGTGAATTAGGAAGTAGAACGTACATCTTGCTGACCCGAGTTTGGAGTTGTCCAGGCGCGTTTGTGGATCTTTCGAGGAGTGTGGCTGACGCCGCGCAGTTCTTCCGAGCTGAGGAGGGGAGCTCGACCGAGAAGCTATTCTGGTCACAGTATCTTGCGCGAGAGCATCCGACGCTCCTCAGCGATCAGCTGAAACGGCTGACCGAGCTGCATAGGGTGGTCGACTTGGCCATGAAGGATCCGATAGTCCAACTTTGGCCAGTCGAGCCTATGCCCAGCAGCTACTTTGGCCTTGTGAAGTGGCTCGTCGACGCGTGTCCTCAGATCGACGCCGTAAAGCGGTCAACCTGCATAGAAGGTGCCGGGATGGCCTTTGCCTGCGTCAAGATGCAATGGGCGAAGATGAAGGCCACCGAAGTGGCGACTGCAGGTCCGCCCAAGGGCAAGAATCATCGGAAGCCAGAGAGGTACTTTGAAGATGTCCTGGAAGGGGCCCGAATAGTAGAGGGCCAGTGTTCAAAGGATGTTATGTTTGATTAAATGTACTCAGGTGGCAGAAACCATGCCATGAATCTACGCTATGTATGCGCATTTTGTGTTAATTTTATCCTCACGTGCGGCCATTTATTATTTATACTTCTGAAGGTTGCCACTCGTTGGCTTCTGCCCCCATGTAAATAGTACAGGGGTGTTCGTGAATGCATGTCACTTTATCCATTGTCTTGGTCCTTAGAGGAGGCGTCCTTGCCGTGAACTAGGTAATCGGACTATGCGGCTTTATTACCTTGACTTAGCCATAGGAGTCCATTGGTGGGGTTAACTAGTAACCCATGTCGCATTGAGCGGCAATCCGGATTATGGTGCCTTTGCAACGCGGAATGTCAAGTCCCAGCCCCTCGTGTGACACTTCAAGAATCGCAAATGATCTGTATTATAACACTAAGTCACCAGATTGCTGACCGGCTCTCGCTTATCATGATGGTCAGTTTTCGGCTTTCTCTACTGAGGTACTTGACCGGACGAACCAGAAATACAATCATAGTAGTTCTCCCTTTACTACCTTAGCGGAACTGGCGGAATGTAAGGTGGTAAGCACAGGAGCCAGGCAACTCAACTATAGACAAAAGACATGAATGGGAGCCGGTGCATATAATGCAATATCCTAGATGCTGAAGAGTTCCCTATAGGTGTTCGAACTTTAAAATGTGCAGGTCCGAAGACAACCCCCGCTGTTAAGGTCGGGCTAGAGCACATACGTCGATCATAAGTAAGGAGGTAATACAAATGATAATATAACGTGCATACCAAATGAAAAGCGGTGATCATTTGCCCCCTTTATATATTTATGAATACATCGAGACGTGTTCAGACAAATAGTGCCATGAATATTGAGGTCATGTTACACCTAGAAACTTTGCATAAGGGAAAGGTTTACACAGGTCCTTAAAGTGATGGGTTGAAGATCCCAGTGGTATCCTGCCGCACGTCTGCGCCATTTCTCCTTACTAGTGAGTCTTTCAAGAGGAGATTTAAAATGGTTGTCTGTGTAGAAGAGGGCCGAAGAGGGAGCCCGCATGCAACCATACAACTTTTAGGTTTTCGAAAGAACCTCTAGTGAAATGGAAAAAAGGAAGGGGTATGTAAGGTTCGAATAGGGTCACACCATATTATGGACCTGTCCAGAGTTGTGCCTCCGGCGTTGCTCGAGGTATTTTGAGTGCGTAGTTGTCTATGCGTGATACATATACCACAGCCTTATAGGGTAGTCGACGGAGGCAGAATTGCTATTTGAGGTCCGAGTCCGCCGAGCTATCTGCATGAGGTGCGGACCAGACCTTTTTACAATGTCATTGGTCTTGATGGCAACGAATTGTTCATGTTGATGAGGCTGCCATATACCTCGGCTGTTAGGGCTGCAGTGTGCTCCTCAGTTTGGAAGGAGTGCTCCATATTTCCATTGACTGTGATGATGCCCTGCGGTCCAGGCATTTTAAGCTTTAAATAAGCATATGCGGGACCACATTGAGACGGCCAAAAGCGGTTCGTCCAAGCAGTGTGTGATAGCCACTACGGAAAGGGACGATGTCAAATATCAGTTCTTCACTACTGAAGTTGTCCAGAGAGCCGAATACTACTTCGAGTGTTAATGAACCCATACAACGTGCCTCCACGCCGGGTATCACTCCTTTAAAGTTAGTGTTTCTTGGCTTGATTCTTAACGTTTCGATTCCCATTTCGTGGCAGTATCTTGATAGATCAAGTTAAGACTGTTGCCGCCATCTATAAGGACACTAGTGAGATGATATCCGTCAATGATAGGATTGAGTACCAGGGCAGCCAAACCCCAGTGACGGATACTGGGTCGGTGATCCCTGCGATGAAAAGTGATCGGACAGGCTGGCCATGGATTGAACTTTGGGGCAACAGGATCTACGATGTAGATCACCCTTTAATGCGCGCTTGCGCTCCCCTTTTTTGTATGTGAGTGACATAGATCATGTTTACTTATTTTACTTTAGGGGGGGACTGCTTCTGACCCCCGTTGTCTGGTTGACTGGGCTCATCGTCGTCCTTGCTTGGAGATCCCTTCCCCTTGAGTTCGTATTTACTTTAGGGGGGGACTGCTTCTGACCCCCGTTGTTCGGCTTACTAGCCCATTTAAAACCCAGCCATTTTTATTGGTGTGGTAGCAGGCCTATCAGGGGTACCATGAATCTGATAGGGCCTCTCGAGGATTTTGTCCAAGTTGGATGGACCGTCCCTGTTCCCTTTGAACGGTTTTTTCCACTGACCAGATTTAGAGCCATTGAATCCATTATTGACTGTCGTGTCTTCAATGTCATCTTTGTTATACTAGCGTTTGTTTTTGTTGCGGCGTGGCCGGCCATTGCCATCCTTGGCCTCAGAGGTGCCAGGAACGCTGGAATTGTTGCTTCTATGAGCTAGCCAGCTATCTTCGCCTGCGCAGAAGCGGTACATAAGTGTTGTGAGGGCTGCCATGGTTTTCTGCTTTTCCTGCCCGAGGTGTCGGGCAAGCCAATTATCACGGACGTTGTGTTTGAAGACCGTTAAGGCTTCGGCGTCTAGACAACCGATGATTTGGTTCTTTTTTATGAGGAACCGATTCCAAAGTTTGCGTGCTGACTCTCCGGGTTGCTAGATTCTGTGCCTGAGGTCGTCAGCATCCGGAGGCCGTGCATAAGTGCCCTGAAAGTTTTCCAGGAATGCGTCTTCTAGATCTTCCCACCTGCCTATGGAGCTCTCTGGGAGGCTATTCAACCAGCGCCTTGCTGCTCCTTTCAACTTCAAGGGGAGATATTTGTTGGCGTGGAGGTCATCTCCGCAAGCCATATGAATGTGGAGAACAAATTCCTCAATCCAGTGCATTACTTCATCAGCAAAGCACATAGGGTGTGCCGCACCTCTATACCTGGCTACATCGCGGCGCAGTTCAAATGACATATGTCTTCGATGCTAACCTCAAACTTGATGACGTTGATCGTGCCAGGTTTGGTGGCCGTCATCTCGTGTCGTAGCACGTCCTCTGGACCCATAGATCGATCTGGTCTGACCGGCTTCATTGGCCAGGTCCTGATATAGGTCATAAGTGTAGTCCGACACCGCTATCTCTTTGCTTCTATGACGAGGTGGTGCGGGCTGGTGTTCGGCCTGATAGGACGTTTTGTCCCGTCCAAGTGGTGGTCCATCTGGTTGATCAGCATAGTTGTACTTCAACAAAATTTGCTCGAGGGATTCATCATTGAATTGTGGCAGCAGCCTATGCTTGGGGTCTCTTTACTGGTCGCTGAAGGCCATACTCTTTGGCGGCTAGGACCTTAGTCCATCTATCGTTGAGCGTGTCCTGTTCAGCTTGAAGCTGCATCTGTTTATTTTTAGGCTCCACGCAGTGGTGATGAGTTCTCTCTTGAAGCGTTCTTGTTCGAGGGGTTCCTCTGGGATGACGAATTCTTCGTCACCGAGGCTCACATCCAATTTGGAGGCAGGTAAGTAATTGTTCTCCTCTGAGTCCTCGTGATCAACATGCTCGGGGCTGTACTGACCATCCTCCCTCTCATCCTGCTCAGATATGGGCTTGACAGGGTGGTCTTCGGTGTTGCCCGGGGTTTTATTATCTTCGGTGCCGGTAGTGCTATCCTTCGCCCGACGCGATCTTGAGCTGCGCCGCTTACAACGGCGTTTTGGAGGTTCGTCAACGGGCTTGTCCTTGCCTGGATCTTGAACGCCATCATCGTCCTTTTCCTCAGGTGTGTCCACCATGTATACATATTAGGTAGAAGTGGCTGTCCAATGCCCTGTAAAAGACAGGTTTTGGCTTTGCTCGGTGTTGACATCATCATCCATGTCGTTGATGTCGTTGTAGGCATAGTCTAGCATGTCAGTTAAATCCTCGACAGTGGCTATTAAGTGGGTGGTGGGTGGGGTGGAAAATTCTCCTACCTCATCCCCCAGCCCGTGGTGGGTGTAGTTCGGAGGCGAAGCTTCCACAATGGAGAGATATTGCATTAAGCCCATGCTTCATCTAAAATTGAAAGCTGGATGGGAGTCTGCGGATCTGCAGGGCCGGACAATTTATTCATTTCGGGTGATGCACACATCAGCGACTCGGAGTTATCTTCTAGAGGCGAGTCTGGCTCTCCGATGACTGGGAGAGTCCTGTCTGAATACGGGGTGTAGCTGTCAACCTGCTCTGGTGACCAGGGGTGTAGCTGTCGACCTGCTCGAGGCGACAGGTTGAGTCGGCACGTAGCATGAAGCCACTGAATACAAAGACCTGTCTGGGGAGAAAAGTCTCCCTGGACACTGTATCATTGTTGATGAAGAGGTGCGCCATCAATCCTTCTGTTGACCACACAGCGGAGCTCTCAATGAAAGCAAAATGTCGATGTCAAAACCGGCAGATCTCGGGTAGGGGGGCCCAAGCTGTATGTATGAGGATCAATGGTAACAATGTACAAAGGGACACCAATGTTTACCTAGGTTCGGGCCCTCTTAAGGGAGGTAAAACCCTATGTCCTAATTGACTATACTTGATAAATATAGGGGTTACAAGAGTTGATCTACCACGAGATTGTAATGGCTAAACCCTAGATTGTCTAGCCTATGAATGTTATGATCATGTCTTCGGTCTAAGCCCTGCGGCTTATATAGACGTCGGAGGGGCCTAGGGTGGTATAGAGTCGGTTTACAGAGAAAGGAAACACCATATCCGGACACTTAATCTTGCCGTTCACGCATACAGGAGTCCTAACCGGACACGGGAGGTGACCTTCTTACTTCATCTTTACATCCCATCAGTCCGGCCCATATTGAATAGTCTGGATGCCCGAGGACCCCTTAGTCCAGGAATCCCTCACCGGCCGCCCCTCACTCTCCCCTCTCCACTCCGCTCACTCTCCCCCGCACCCCGTCATCCGCCGCCTCCGCATTGCCACCAGCTGCTGTCACCATCACCCCCACCCTCCCTAGGTCCCTCCTACATCCCCTCCCTCCTCCATCCCGCCGTCGTCGCCCCTCCCTCCCTAGCTCCCTCCTCCATCCCGCCGCCGTTGCCCCCCTCCCATTGTCACCGCAACCAAGGTAGCTCCTCCTTCCCGCCTCCACCTTCCTTCCTCCCCCTCATCCCTCCCTCCTTCCTACCCTTCCTTCCTCCCTCCTTCCTACCCCTCCTCCCTCCGTCCCTTATCTCTGTTCTTGTAGAATGTAGGTAATTTGAATGTCGATCTTATAATGTAGACATTGTAGAATTTAGGCTTTTAATAAAATAATTTTTTAGACTATTTTAGGTGTTTTGAATAGAATAGGAAATTTTAGGTCTTCTGATTAGAAATTTTTGTTAACGGATTTTTTAGTTGGTAGAATTTGAAATGCATGGATGGTTATATTGATGGATATATAGATAGATGGATGGATGGATGTTAGGGCTAGAACTATAGTGACAAATTTTTAGGGTTAGAACTAGGTTTTACAATTTTTTAGTAAATGCATGTCTTTTGAATCAGCATAATAAGGTTTAGTTGATAACTTATAGGGTTTCACTAAGTCCTAAGATAAGGATAATAATGTTTTTGTTATATTTTATTTTGGTAGTAATCAAGTAGCCCCTGCACCATCCCCCCTGTCGTCCCCGTCATGGACCCCCTCCGACCTCAAGGTGAGACTAGCCAAATCCCCATGACGATGATGATGTAGATGTTTTGATAGTTGTAGTAGAGTAGTAGCTACATGAGTAGTTGTGACAATGTTCTGTAGTACTAGTGGTTGCCCAAGTGGCCAATGTTTGTAGGGAACACCTCACAGTGGCCTATGTTTTGCCGGAGTGTTGATTAATTTCCGTTCCGGCAAATTTCAGGCGCTCGATATGTCTTTTTAGCAAAGGTCATGCCAGATTTTTCCGTGAATTTTGGCATGGCTTGTGCTATAATATAGGAAATATCGAGTGTGTTGGAAATGCCGGAAAGAACATTTAATGCCATTTTGGGTTTTGTCGTAGAATTATGATCTTTGAATTTTGAACACACGAGATGTCTGATGACGATGGGATCTCGGAGTGTGGGTACTGCTATGATGACCGGGGTTTGTGCGACAGGTTTGCTCACCTGCAAAATGATAGGTTTTTCATCGTGAAGCTGGAAGAGACCTATGATGTTTGTACGGTATGCAACGACAAGCATTTCATCATAATTAATATCATCACTTGTGCTTCTTTTTTTCAATGTTTAATTTTTGGATTTTTTTCAATTCGATTAGTACATCTCGTGCCATGCTAGACCATATGTATTGGAGAAGCTTGGTTTTGGTTTAGATGACTTTGAGAATGTTGAGACAAGGAGGGCTCACTTAAGAACTAAACATGGTTATGAGTTTCTGGTTAAGCTGTACAATGCGGTTAATCACTCGCATTTTAGTTCCTCTAATGAGAAGCTCTCTGCAAGGCATATGGAATTTGAGGAGGGAATGCAAATAAGATTTGATATTCCTCTTGAAGATTATGATGATGATGATAATATCGACATCTGGGTGGATGTGGATATGCCTCCGGTTTTGCCTAGATGTGAGTTTGTCAAACTAATTTGTTATGTTAAGTAATTTATATTGTTAATTTAAAAAAAATTGGTGTTCGTTGGTACTAAACTTATTTATTTATAATTGTCAGCTTATTTCTTATCTTCAAGAAGTACTTGAAAGCTTCTAGACAACACATACTATAGCTATGACTCTGAGCTTAATTGTGAGGATAAAAGTTATCTTGTCTCATTCATAGAAGATGTTGTGGCCTTTAAAACCAACCTCTTTATCATCCCAAATTATACTAGATACGTGCCACTAGTCCATAAATTGCTTGATGGTAACTTCATTGCCAAAAACATGGTAAGATTTTGTTATTGATGGTAACTTCATTGCATATGTTATTCTTAAGTAGACTACATTGCCAACTATATATGTTACTATTACGATTTTCAATAGAGGCTCCCAAAGGAGGTTGTGCCTAACTTTATGTTTATCGAAGGTGATATGCATATGGTTAGCTTACGACCAACTCCTTCGAAGGATTACCACAATGCATACTCAATTTCTTCAAACGATGGAAGGCTCAAAATCAAAGAATAGAGAAAGTGATGAATTTGCACATGCAACTAATTGGAGACAAAATGAATGTGCGCAAGCCACAAGTTGGAGATTGGTTTATGTACATTCTCCATTATGGAGACGGACCAGTTTATCTACTTTATGGTATTTTACCTAGGAGAGAGGAGTAGGTCCTACGTATTAAGAACAATTACTTATGTTGATTATATATGACTATGATAATGATGAGAAGTTTTTATTATATGCTACAATGTGTTAGAGTTGATGATGATGAGGAGGAGGAGTTGTTAGTATGAGTACTATGATGATGATGATGAGGAGTTGTTATTACAACTAGTGACCAAGTTGTTATATGATGTCTCATGGATGAAAATGATGATGATGAGGAGTTGTTATATGACAATGATGTATTATGATGATAAGTTGTTGATGATATTATGATGATGATGATGATGATGAGTTATTACATCATTGGGTGAAGAACCACAGATTAGTTTCTAGTGGATGGATCCAAAGTGACCATTGGTCACATTGGATCCATGCACTTGAAACTAATTTCACCCAATGATGTAGTAACTCATTATGATCTAAAAACAATCTCTAAATTGCTACTGTATGAAAACTTGTATAATGGTGTATGAATATGAAATAAAACAAAAATGAAATGGAATACATAATAATACTAGTAGCGCGAGTAGAGAGGTGCGCTGGTAGTAACTACCAGTAGCGCTTTCTACCAAAAGCGCTACTACTAAGTAGGTATAGCAGTAGGGCGGGCAAACCCACACTACTGCTACACTTTAGCTGTAGCGCCATAGCAGTAGCACGGTGCCCCGCGCTACTGCTATACCTAAAACCGGTGCTACTAGTAGGCTTTTCCCTAGTAGTGGCATGTCCACCGCGTGTGGGAGGGAGAGCATGTAGCAAAAGCTTCTCCTAGTCCTGCGAGCCACCACGCTCATGGGTGAGGGAGAGGGTGTTGTAATCAAACTTCTCCTTGTTGTACGAGTTAATGCAACACATCAAAGTAGTGCACTCGATATATTTATATGATTTTGCGTTTATCGATGCATTAATTACAACGCATGCATGCAGGCCGTGACTTTCCTTTTGATACTTTTATGTTTTGATTTAATGCACTTTGAAGTAGTATGAATATGTGATGGTAAAATTGTCTAATGTTACGGCCCTAAAGCGATAGATGGTTGTGCACGAGGAGGGCGAGATCATGCTGACGGAACTATACCCGACAATGGAGCTCTCTAGTTTCTCTATGGACCTCACCATGCTCCATTACCCATTGTGCATCCACCCCTTGAAGCCTCCAGTGTACGAGGTTTTATTACACCTCGTCCGTTTGGCTGATCGAGCAAGGTGTAGGTTTCTTGATTGATTTGATTGATTTGTGTAGTGCAATGGAGGGCACCTGGCCTGCGCGAACTACCACGGCGAGCACCCCGAGAACCAGCGAGCACTATAAAAAAAGACACATCCGTGACATTTTGGGCCGAATGAATTTTTTTTCTGTCATACATATGACACTTCTATGACTATAATTGTGACAGAACCTAGTATCATCATAGATGTGGTGGGCTCCTACTTCTATGACAAAAAATCATGACAGAAAATGGGCTTTTCGTCCTGGGCGGGCCGGAGACGCAGCGGCATGACATTCTTTGGGCCGTCCATAATGGAAAAAACCATGGTACAAGCGAGGGCGAGGAAAATTTCGAGAGTTCCCGGTTATGGTTGGAGGTCGGGGGCCGAGCGATGCGCATTTCTCTCGTACACATATGCGCGTGTGTGCGAGGCGTTGGCTCTAACTGAACCCAAGCGAGGCGTTGGGCTCTAACTGAACCTGAGCGATTGCACTGCAGGCTCCGCATTACTGAACCCGAGCGATCGATCGATCGCTGTTAACTGAACCTGATCGAGCAATTCCTTCGCTACTGCTGCTAACTGAAGCCGATCGATTGGATGAACAGTGAGTGT